>NW_027648335.1:245584-267704 GCF_949987685.1 Ammodytes marinus
TTTTATTCGCTTTTAAATGTTTTATAATGTGTTTTATGTATTCTAATCTTGCCCCTGTAAAGCACTTTGAGTGGCCTTGTGTCTGAATTGTGCTATATAAATAAACTTGCCTTGCCTTGCCTAGTGTTAACCTGTTCTGGTCATTTTCAGGATAGAGATTTTGTCACACATGGGATGTGTGACAAAATCTCTATCCTACACAACCATCTTTAACGGACATTATCTCAACATTAGTTTTTTGTTGGTAGATTGCCTCTACACTCACCGTTGGGCAGTGGTGAGTGAGTGAGTGAGTGAGTGAGTGAGTGAGCGAGTGAGTGAGTGAGTGAGCGAGTGAGTGAGTGAGTGAGTGAGTGAGCGAGTGAGTGAGTGAGTGAGTGAGTGAGTGAGTGAGTGAGTGAGCGAGTGAGCGAGTGAGTGAGTGAGTGAGCGAGTGAGCGAGTGAGTGAGTGAGTGAGCGAGTGAGTGAGTGAGTGAGCGAGTGAGTGAGTGAGTGAGCGAGTGAGTGAGTGAGTGAGTGAGTGAGTGAGTGAGCGAGTGAGTGAGTGAGTGAGTCAGTGAGTCAGTGAGTCAGTGAGTGAGTGAGTGAGTGAAAGCAGTCTCACCGTTGGGCAGTGGTATGGGGACGATAGGCTGTTCCCTCCTCCCTCTCTGGATCCTCAGTGTTGCCCACTGTGAAGGAAAGATAACAAACATTATTAAATTACTTCAAATGTTACACAGTGCCCCTTTAAACTTCAAGAAAAACTATATCAAAATAGCATTCTTTGCACTGATGGTCTCGTTTGCTGCTTTAATTCTGGGTGGTGGCCAGGCCCCCAGGATGCTGCCTTCTCCGAGCAGCCAGCATGGACATGTGGCCAACCCATTGGTATTGCATGATAAGGGGTGGAGCTTATTTTCATGCGGCCCGTAGGCAGATGTCCCTGTCCACACAGTACAAGCGGCGAACAAGATTGTGTCTCTGCACATTTTTTCTGGATATCAATCATAGGCTCATACTTATCTTTAGACCATATACTATTAAAATGTAAGTTTTCTCATTTCAAAACGCCACCTCAAGCGTTTTATTAGCCCAACGGCTTTTAACGGCTTTCAGTTTGTTTTCGCCAGGCTAGATGCTACAGAACGAGACACCCGCCTCCAGTCCGCTACGCTTGCCGCCCTCTTTCTTGTTAGGTCCATAATGCCGCTACGTCCATGCTACGTAATGCTTTGGGCCGCATGGAATTTCCGGATTATGCTTCCTTGTTGCTTCTCTGCGCCTATGAGCAGCTTTCATAGGAATGAATGGGCGCCATGTTTCAATACGGTGTCCATTTCTTTATATGTCCATGGTGGTGGCCCTAAAGCCGACTAATGAAAGAGAGATACAGTGTTAGAGCATTTCAACTCCGGCTCAGTGACTCCTGCTCGTACTGAAACATTTCATAAGTTCATGAACAAATACGTTTGGTAAGAAGTGAAGACACAGAGCAACAGTTCTCCTGAGGACAAATAAGAGACAGAAAGAGAGAGAGAGAGACACACACACACACACACACACACACAGGGAGAGAGAGAGACACACACACACACACACACACACACACAGGGAGAGAGAGACACACACACACACAGAAAGAGAGAGAGAGAGACACACACACAGAAAGAGAGAGACACACACACAGAAAGAGAGAGACACACACACAGAAAGAGAGAGACACACACACACAGAAAGAGAGAGAGACACACACACAGAAAGAGAGAGAGACACACACACACAGAAAGAGAGAGAGAGACACACACACAGAAAGAGAGAGAGAGACACACACACAGAAAGAGAGAGAGAGAGACACACACAGAAAGAGAGAGAGAGACACACACACACAGAAAGAGAGAGACACACACACACACACACACACACACACACACACACACACACACACACACACACACAGGGAGATAAAAGCACACACAGACAACACACACACACACACACACAGGGAGATACATGCACACACACGCACACACACACACACACACAGGGAGATACATGCACACACACACACACAGACACACACACACAGGGAGATACATGCACACACACACACACACACACACACACACAGGGAGATACATGCACACACACACACACACACACACACACACACGATATCTCTACTGTAGTGTGGGGCAATGTGTAATTTATAGTTTTCATTCCGAGTTGATGCAATAGTTTATTAAATCGTATCGTCAGCGATTCTAGAGAACGCTTGTTGACGATTTGTTTGTTTGTTGTCTAAATCAGTGAATATCTCCTCATGATCCGCTACCTGTCTGTACTGTGTGTGCGCTGAAAAAAATCTAGTTTTAATACACATCATAGGCTCTGTAAACTGGTAACAAAAGGGCCAAAGTAGCTATCAAAATGCCTGAGAGATTCACTGATTTTGACTATAAGTGATTTTGATAACAGGCGTTCTCCAGAATCAAGGACTACACCTTTAAGTCCACTATCTAGACTGTGTGCGTGTGTGTGTGTCTGCCTGCCTGCCTGTCTGTCTGTCTGTCTGTCTGTCTGTCTGTCTGTCTGTCTGTCTGTCTGTCTGTCTGTCTGTCTGTCTGCCTGCCTGCCTGTCTGTCTGTCTGTCTGTCTGCCTGCCTGCCTGCCTGTCTGTCTGTATGTCTGTCTGTCTGTCTGTCTGTCTGTCTGTCTGTCTGTCTGTCTGTCTGTCTGTCTGTCTGCCTGACCGCCTGCCTGCCTGCCTGGCTGTCTGTCTGTCTGTCTGTCTGCCTGACCGCCTGCCTGCCTGCCTGGCTGTCTGTCTGTCTGTCTGTCTGTCTGTCTGTCTGCCTGTCTGCCTGTCTGTCTGTCTGACCGCCTGCCTGTCTGCCTGCCTGCCTGCTTGCCTGTCTGTCCGTCCGTCCGTCTGTCTGTCTGTGCATACTTTACCTCCAGTATTTGCACCAGGACTTGTATGTAAACTCCGGTGACTCCCAGAGAGAGGCCGAACATGGCAGGTAACATGATGAGGAAGAGAACAGTGAAGATCCACAGCTGGAAAAGACCCCACGCAAAACTCCAGGGGTCATCCATCCTCACAGGGTCAGAGGTCAGAGGTCAAGGTTCAAAGGTCAAGGGTGAAAGGGTGAAGGGTCAACTCATTCTCTGCAGAGGGGACAGAAAATATATACAGTATGTTATAATTTAATAATTTTTTTTCATTGAACTTTTATTCATACTAGAGAATTCAATTGAGGGGTGTGTGTGTGGGGGGTGGGTATGTGTGTGTGTGTGTGTGTGTGTGTGTGTGTGTGTGTGTGTGTGTGTGTGTGTGTGTGTGTGTGACTGAGTGTGTGTGTGTGTGTGTGTGACTGAGTGTGTGTGTGTTTCTCAGCTCATTCTCTGCACAGGGGAGAGGAAATATATATATTATCATTATGATCCAAATTTTCAATTTCTTTAGTTGTTTTTGTTTTGTTCAATATTGGACAAACATTTGGGACAAAGATAAATATGAATTGAAGGCAGAATATCTTTTACTGTGAAACATTAGTGCAGCAGGAATTTTACTTTATTGTGAATTTATTATTATCTTTATACTTAGGGATATTTTTTTTCCTTATACACAGACCTACCTATCGACCTACCCTGTAAAGCGATACCATGTAATCACCTGGTCAATGATCAAACTCCTTCGTGATTTTCTCTACTTATGACATCTATTGCAGTATGTCCGTCCTGGGAGAGGGATCCCTTACTCTGTCGACTCTCCCTGAGATTTCTTCAATTTTTTTTATTCCCGGTAAAGGGTTTTTACTGGGAGTTTTTTTCTCAGCCGAGCTAAGGGTGTAAGGGCAGGGTGTCTTATTGTATCATATTGTATCATATTGTATGAAATGTAAAGCCCACTGAGACCAATGTGTTTGTGATTTTGGGCTATACAAATAAAACTGATTTGATTTGATTTGAGTCACAGAGAAATAAAGCGCTATATAAATCCAATCCATTATTACCTACCTATCGCCTAAATCTTAGATAAACTGTAGCGGTGCCGGTATTGATGAGAAGTGTATGTTTCTGTATCTGTGTCTGTAATCTGTCTAATACAGTAAAAACTGCCAAAAAAAACTATCTTAAAATAAAATTTAAGAAATTGGTAGGGGCATAAGCAAGCTACATATTAAGTTAAATCACTGGGAAAACTATCTATATATACTAGATATACTATCTATGGGAAAACCTTATCTGATGCTGTTCTAAACTATATTATTCTGAACCATCAAGACGATTCAATCAACTAGCAGATTAATTGGTCACTCTATTAAAGGAAGAAGTTATCGGTTTAATTATGTTAATATAAGTGTTAAATCGCTCTTTATTCATACAGTGATCACTTACATAATGTGCACGTTTCATAAAGCCGATCTCTCAATCAGCTGCTCTGCATGTAATCGGTAAATAAACTTTTCGGGGGGGGGATCCCGAAATTAATATCCAATTAGAAGAGAGAACGCTACAAACCGACACCCGTCTCACTCATGGTCTCACTGCCGGTGCACGCCAGAGCGACACATGGGTGAATGTTTATGCGCCAACAACTTTAAATATTGTGCTTAACACTTGTAACTTTTTTTCATAGAAAACAAAAAACATTTTTACTTTATGAAATATGTTGCATTACTTTAGTATATGTAGGCCTACTATGTGTATTTTTAATAATCCCATTCCCACAATGAGCTGGGTCCATATAGCCTAATAAAATATTATTTATTTATTTAACTGTGGCGCACTCGTACCTACACACACACACACACACACACACACACACACACACACACACACACACACACACACACACACACACACACACACACACACAGAGAGAGAGAGACAGAGACAGAGAAAGAAAGAGAGAGAGAGAGAGAGAGAGAGAGACACAGAGACAGAAAGACAGACAGGGGAGACTGATAACTAGTGTGAAAGTATTTCGCCAAAGGAGGATTGACCAGCCGTACCGTTATTCGTGTCATGTGCCTCACACGCGAGTTAACTAAAAAACGACCAACATACACGTGTTTAAATCGGTATATAAATGTGTGTGAGTGTGTATTTGAGTGAGTAAATAGTGAATGAAATACCTGGTGGCCGATGAAAGTTGTCCTCGAGGCAAAATGTCCCAAAGCAACTGAGAAACAGGATCTTTACCGAGGTGAAGTTTCAGCAGCTGGAACCTCCCACTGCTGTGTGTGTGTGTGTGTGTGTGTGTGTGTGTGTGTGTGTGTGTGTGTGTGTGTGTGTGTGTGTGTGTGTGTGTGTGTGCGCGTGCTCTGGAACCGCCCACTGTAGCAGGGAGGGGGTCAGTTGATATGAGGTCCGGGGCAAAAATGTACAGTAGCCGACGTCATTAGTATTATTTATTTTTTCAAAAGACAAAATATTTTTAATTTTTTTTCAAAACACAAAATATATCGTATATAATTATAAATTATGAAAAATAATACAGAAAATATAATTTTTTTACTATCTGTTTTTATTATTATTTATTTACTGTTTTCTGTTTTATTTTATTTCATTTTAGAGCCACAGAACACAGTCTTAACAGTCCCAAACATCGATCATTACATTCACAAAACAAATAGTCTGACCATGTGAAGGTATAAACACCATAGATAGTAGCCTATATAAAAAAAAACACATCACATGATATACACGTTTGAGGAATTTTTAGATGTATTTTTTTTTTTCATTTTTCATTTAACTTTTATTTATCCTCGAGAGACCAATTGAGGGGTTGACCCTCATTTACAATGATGTCGAGTTCAAAGCAAATTCAAAGGAAAAACAACAATACATAAGCAATATTCAATGCAAAAACATCAAATAGCCTTCACAACAACAGGTGAAGAGAAAAAAAACCCAATTGAAACATTTACATAGTGGTGAAGAGTGGCAGCAATTAAAATTAAATGGGTGAAAGTACAATATAGTCTAATTAAAACAGTTACAGGTAGAGTTTGGCAGATTTAAGATAGTTTGTTTAAATTGGTTAAAAGATATGAAGGTATTTAGTTTAATTTGTTGCTGTAAGTTGTTCCAGGAGTCGGGGGTATATCTCTTTAATATTTGCTTTGTTAGGTAGATTAAATGTAAACTTTAAAAATTGTTGGGCCATGTGTCAAATGTCTAAAAAATTAAAATAAACAACAACATAAACGCATATTTTTTTTCCTGCGCTTCTGTTGCGTGCCAGTGACGCTCCTTCGCTCAGTCCGCCATGTTTGTAGTTTTCTTGCAGTTTGTTTTGTAGTCTTTAGTCAGTCGTAGCACCATGGCGGCGGAGCCCACTGTCCGCGTATCCGGGATAGTTTTATCTTCTCTCATGTTTCAACATTTAAACAGCGACTCAGACGTGGTAAGGAAAGACATTTATAACATTATTAATCTGATTTAAAATCCATATATTTTTAAAATGGAGTCTGTGCTTGAGGAAGAGCCGTTGGTTCAAACGTTTTTCAGCGGGAAACGAGACAACAAGACGACAATAACAAACTTTTAAATGGACTATTTCTTGATTTAATTGTGAAGTTTTGAAGGTTTTAGTCAAAGGAAAAGGATTTGTGAAGCTAATATTCCTAGCAAGGCGTTTCTACAACTTTATTTAACCACGCTAACAGTTTTAACGGTCACACGCCAGACTCCGTTGAAAAATCTTTAAATTTAAAAATGAAATCCACTATAGATACTTATTTATAAGTCGTGGCGTATGACTGAATACATTTCTTAAGGGATTAAGGTCTTTTAGTTCATTCGGCGTATGTTTAATCTCGCAAAATACACTAAATTGTGTTCAAAAATGCTCAAATGTAACATGAAATCTGTAACGTAAATGTACCATTTAACAACGGTTCATTTGGTAGTTAGGTTAAGAAGGACCAGACTTCGTTCATAAATCCACACATTTAACATAGAATCAGTTACCGAGAAGTATTATAAGTTGTAACATATGATCGATTACATTTTTAAAGTCATTAATGTCTGTTAATTAATTCGGCAAATGTATAATCACACAAGAGTTAATGTAACACAGTCTTGACACACCAAACTGTTCCAAAAAATCCTCGAGTTTTACATGAAATCAATTAAAAATAATTCTACATTATATAGATTGAAAAGAATATATATTTATGACTTTATAATATCTTAAAAATAATGCAGGTTTGCTGGTTAATTCGGAAAATGTTTGATCCAATGAAACAGACAGACAGAGAGATAGATACACACAGACAGACAGACGGAGAGATACACAGACATACAGACAGACTGACAGACAAACAGACAGACAGAGAGATACACAGACAGACAGAGAGAGAGAGGGACACACACACAGACAGACAGAGAGAGAGAGGGACACACACAGACAGACAGACAGAGAGAGAGAGAGGGACACACTGACAGACAGAGAGATCCACAGACAGACAGAGAGAGAGAGGGACACACACAGACAGACAGACAGACAGACAGAGAGAGGGACACACACAGACAGACAGACAGAGAGATACACTGACAGACAGACCGACAGACACATACAACACAAGCTCAGTTACGCAAAATGTATTATCCATGAGTATAATTAAGTCGTGACGTATGATTGTGTTTCTTATTTTGTGTGGTTTCAGGAAGGCTTCGTTCTGGGTGAGAGTCGCTTTGATGAACAAATCACCATCAGCGATTCTCAGGCCGATAACATCCACATTGAGGAAACATACAGTCAGTTAATCCCACTCACGTCACCTTTAAAATCACATTTAAATGCTCCTTTATAGACAGTGTGTAATAATATTCTGTCTTTATTTCTATCTTTCTTTTCAACAGACATACAGAAACACATCGCCTGCCACAAACTAAACGTGTGAGTAATAGACGCCATTATATAAAAATGTAATTTTTCTGTTCAACCCTGTTATTTAAAAAAAAAATAGTCACATGTTTTTGAAAGGAAATAAACTCAACTATTGTGTGTGTGTGTCTGTCTGTCTGTCTGTCTGTCTGTCTGTCTGTCTGTCTGTCTGTCTGTCTGTCTGTCTCTGTCTGTCTGTCTGTCTGTCTGTTGTCTGTCTGTCTGTCTGCAGTTTCTACAACAGTGTTGGGGAGGTGGATTTGGACGCTGTAAAGAAACTCCTGGCAGACAATAAGCAGGTAAAACATGTTTTTTTTTAATAAAAATTAAAGGTGCAGTGTGTAATATGACATCATCAAGAAAGTTCTACAAAGTTCTAGAATGCAACGCTCCCTGGGTAACCCCAACCCTTTAGAATAATAACAGAAGCTACAGTGGCCTTCAAGGACAAGAACAATTCAAAATTTTAAACAATGCACCTGATGACATTCCAACTATGACACTTTCAAGATGGCGGCACTAGGCCTTGGTCCAAGATATGCAGAAATATGGACATATATGAGACCCTTTCTAAGGGAAAAATAAATAATTCAAAACATTTTTTTCAGCTATTATGCACTAAATTAAATGTACTTATGGATATTATAATTACTTTCTACAAAATCTGCTAGGAAATAAAACCCCAAATTCTACACACTGCAGCTTTAATGTTTGTTCTTTATTTGTTTGTATGGTTGATAATCAATTTCTATTTTATTTTTTAAATTTTTATTTACTGGAGCCACGAAATGTACGAGTTTTGCGTTCCTTTATACTCAAAGAAAAATATCTATGCCATGTACCAAACCTGCGAAAAATGTGATCTATAGGCTAGCTAAATTTTAACAAACAAAAAAAATGTGTGTTATTATAACCTTGCGTGTGTGTGTGTGTGTGTGTGTGTGTGTGTGTGTGTGTGTGTGTGTGTGTGTGTGTGTGTGTGTGTGTGTGTGTGTGTGTGTGTGTGTGTGTGTGTGTGTGTGTGTGTGTGTGTGTGTGTGTGTGTGTGTGTGTCCATCCCTCCATCAGGAGACAGTAGTAGGATGGTACCGTCAGCGCAGACACACAGACCAGCGTATGAACACAATCCACGGTGCAATAATAATAAGCTATGTCTCTCTCTCTCTCTCTCCCTCCCTCCATCTCTCTCCCTCCATCCCCCTCTCTCTCTACCTCTCCCTCCCTCTCTCTCTCTCCCCCGCCCTCCATCCATCCATCTATCTATATCTGTCTATCTATCCGTCCACCTATCCATCCATCCATCTATCTATCTATCTGTGTGTTTGCCTATCTATCTATCTATCTATCTATCTATCTATCTATCTATCTATCTATCTATCTATCTATCTATCTATCTATCTATCTATCTATCTATCTATCTATCTATCTATCTATCTATCTATCTATCTATCTATCTATCTATCTATCTATCCATCCATCCATCCATCCATCCATCCATCCATCCATCCATCCATCCATCCATCCATCCATCCATCCATCCATCCATCCATCCATCCATCCATCCATCCATCCATCCATCCATCCATCCATCCATCCATCCATCCATCCATCCATCCATCCATCCATCCATCCATCCATCCATCTATCCATCTATCTATCCTTCCCTCCCTCCCTCCCTCTCCCTCCCTTCCTCTCTCCCTCCCTCTCTTTACCTCTCCCTCCCTCCCTCTCCCTCTCCCTCCCTCCCTCTCCCTCCCTCCCTCTCTCCCTCTCCCTCCCTCCCTCTCTCCCTCTCCCTCCCTCTCCCTCCCTCCCTCTCTCCCTCTCCCTCTCCCTCCCTCCCTCCCTCTCTCTCTTTACCTCTCCCTCCCTCTCCCTCCCTCCCTCTCTCCCTCCCTCCATCCCTCCCTCCCTCCATCAGGAGACAGTAGTAGGCTGGTACCGTCAGCGCAGACACTCAGACCAGCGGATGACGTTCAGAGAGAAGCTGATCCATGGGAGCCTCCAGACCTGTCTGTCAAACCCTCAGCTCATCTTCATGTTGCTAACGCCGACCAAGGCCACGCCCACTGGCTCCACGCACAAGATGGAGTACGCCGCTTTCACCGCACGCAACAGGTAAATACACACACTGTCCCTCTCCCTCCCTCTCTCCATCTATGTCTCTCTATCTCCATCTCTCTTGCTCTCTCTCTCGCTCTCTCTCTTCCTCTCTCCCTCCCTCCCTCCCTCCCTCCCTCCCTCCCTCTCTCTCTCGCTCTCCCTCCCTCCCTCCTTCTCTCTCTCTCTCTCTCTCCATCCATCCATCCATCTATCTCTCTCTATCTCCCTCCCTCCCTCTCGCTCTCGCTCTCGCTCTCGCTCTCTCTATCTCCCTCCCTCCCTCCCTCTCCCTCCCTCCCTCTCTCTCTCTCTCTCTCTCCCTCCCTCCCTCCCTCCCTCTCTCTCTCTCCCTCCCTCCATCCCCCTCCTTCCCTCCATCTCTCCCTCCATCAATCCATCCATGAAATACGCCGCTTTCACCGCACGCAACAGGTAAATACACACTGTTTAGTCCTCTCCCTCCATCTATCCATCTCTCTCTATCTCCATCTCTCTCTCTCTCCCTCCCTCCCTCGCTCGCTCTCTCCCTCCCTCTCTCTCCATCCATCTATCTCCCTCCCTCCCTCCCTCTCTCTCCCTCCCTCTCTCTCTCTATCTCCCTCCCTCCTTCCCTCCCTCCATCCCTCCATCCATGAAATACGCCGCTTTCACCGCACGCAACAGGTAAACACACACTGTTTAGTTAATACACAGCCTAGGCTCTGTAAACTGGCATGATGCTATAGCTACGGTGGGCCCCTTTGTTTACATACCAGTAAACAGATCCTAGGCTGTGCATTATTTGTGCAAACACAGTACAGACAGGTAGTAGATCATGAGGAGATATTCACTGACTTAATTGTGAACTGCATTACTTTTACTGGAGTCATTTCTTGTGTCTCTCTGTGCTTGAATGCTTGATAATAACATGAAGTATTTTCTTGTGTTCCTGTATTTATTATATCATATTTTCCCTGTGTGTGTGTGTGTGTGTGTGTGTGTGTGTGTGTGTGTGTGTGTGTGTGTGTGTGTGTGTGTGTGTGTGTGTGTGTGTGTGTGTGTGTGTGTGTGTGTGTGTGTGTGTGTGTGTGTGTGTGTGTGTGTGTGTGTGTGTGTGTGTGTGTCTGTCTGTGTTAAAAAACTGTACGAGCTCCGTGTGTTTCTCTATGTGTGAAGGCTTGTTAATAACCTTCATTTAGTTGATTTTTTCTTGTGTTTCTTACTGGTGTGTGAAGACCTGTTTTAAAGGTGCAGTGTGTAATATGACATCATCAAGAAAGTTCTACAAAGTTCTAGAATGCAACGCTCCCTGGGTAACCCCACCCCTTTAGAATAATAACAGAAGCTACAGTGGCCTTCAAGGACAAGAACAATTCTAAATTTTAAACGATGCACCTGATGACATTCCAACTATGACACTTTCAAGATGGTGGCACTAGGCCTTGGTCCAAAATATGCAGAAATATGGACACACATGAGACCCTTTCTAAAGGAAAAAAAAATATTCAAAATTTTGTTTTCAGCTATTATGCACTAAATTAAATGTACTTATGGATATTATAATTATTTTCTACAAAATCTGCTGGGAAATAAAACCCACAATTCTACACACTGCAGGTTTAAGTAGTTTTTTGTTGTGTTTCTTATTGCCGTGCAGGCTTGTTAATAACATTGTAATAAGTAGTTGTATCTGGTGTGTGTATTGAAGGCATTTTAACTGTAGGTTTCGTCTGTCTGTCTGTCTGTCTGTCTGTCTGTGTTCCAGGCGTTTTGTGAACGTCCCCGTCCTGGTGAATAACCTTGGTTTGCTGGAGCAGCTTTCCTACTGGAAGGTTTCTGCTCCGTGCTCCGCTGCCGGATACAACCTCACCATGGACAGACACGGGTAAGAGTCTGTTCACACACAGCCTAGGCTCTGTAAACAGGCATGATGCTAGGAAAGGAAACCTGGTGTTAATACACAGCCTAGGCTCTGTAAACAGGCATGATGCTAGGAAAGGAAACCTGGTGTTAATACACAGCCTAGGCTCTGTAAACGGGCATGATGTTAGGAAGGATGGACCCTTTGTTTACATAGCAATTGAATTTAAAGGTGTAGTCAGTGATTCAGGAGATCACTTGTTGTCAAAATCACTTTTTGTCAAAAACAGTGAAAAGTGATTTTACTACAGAACATACTTAATCTTAGCAAAGTAGAGCACTTTACTATTTAAACTTTAAGTTATCAAGGAGTTACAAAAAGTCATTAACCGTGTGTGTGTGTGTGTGTGTCTCTCTCTCTGTCTCTCTCTCTCTGTCTGTCTCTGTCTCTCTCTCTCTCTCTCACTCTCTCTCTGTCTGTCTCTCTGTCTCTCTCTGTCTCTCTCTCTGTCTCTGTCTCTGTCTCTCCCTCTCTCTCTCTCTCTCTCCCTCTCTCTCTCTCTCTCCCCCCCTCCCTCCCCAGCTGTAAGTTCTTCTCCTCTAACGGTTTGCTGAGAGACGTCAGTGAAGTGAATAACATGAACGATTCTCTACAGACAGAACTGCAGGTCAGTGCTAAGAAAAGTAAATCATAACCGTTTAGGAAAAATACATTTTTCTTTTCAATAAAGTTTTGAAAATTATTTCAGTATGTTCTGGAGAAACGCATTCATTAATTTCACATCACAAATAACACAAACTATTTGGGAATGATAAAAGCTAGTCTGTGTGTGTGTGTGTGTGTGTGTGTGTGTGTGTGTGTGTGTGTGTGTGTGTGTGTGTGTGTGTGTGTGTGTGTGTGTGTGTGTGTGTGTGTGTGTGTGTGTGTGTGTGTGTGTGTGTGTGTTGTATTTTTACTCGACATCATTGTAAATGAGGGTCATCACCCCTCAACTGATCTTTTTCCTCGCACTTTAAATTGTCTGAATGTTTTTATGTCCTAGAATTACCGTGTGATGTTCTTGTTGTTTTAGCTTTGTCCAATGTGTAGGCCAAAGGTTTTACTGTGTTTCTACTGTGTCATAGTGTTGTTGTCTACTGGTTAAGCAAAATGTAGCACAATGCCCAAGACACATTTCCTTAACAGGACAATAAAGTTTACCCTGATCCTTCCAGGATAAATAAAGGAAAATAAATGAAATGTGTTTTTGTGTGAATAACAGAAGTCGTGCAGTGCCCTGGAGGAGTCGGAGCGTTTGGTTGAAACTCTTCAGTCAGAAGTTTCATCTCTAAGGAAACGACTGACGGAGAAGAAGAAGAACGCAGCAAAGAAAGGTTCCTCTTTACTCTGCTCTCTTTAAAGGGACACTGTGTAACATTTTAAGTAATTTATTAGCTAAAATCAATATCCTCATTCATAAATATGTCCTCATTGGTGTAAAATCACCTCTGCCAATAATCTGAATTATCCTCCTGAGCGGAGAATCACAAATATTAATATTACATTTTGTACATTGAGCAGGTAAGTCTTATGGAGGCATCCATGTTGGTTGAAATGTCATCAGGTGCATTGTTTAGAATTTAGAATTGTTCTTGTCCTTGAAGGCCACTGTAGCTTCTGTTATTATTCTAAAGGGTTGGGGTTACCCAGGGAGCGTTGCATTCTAGAACTTTCTAGAACTTTCTTGATGATGTCATATTACACAGTGCCCCTTTAAGATGATCATGTGGCTGTTTCTCGCTGTATTAGAACAACATAAACAGTCAACAAGTAGTTACAGTGGCTTGAAAAAGTATTCATCCCCCTTGAACCTTTCCACATTTTGTCACGTAACAACCACACACACGTACATTTATTTTATTGGGATTTCATGTGATAGAACAACACTAAGTGGTAGGGGTGGGAATCTCTTGGCACCTCACGATTCCATTCCGATTCCGAGGTCAACGATTTGATTCAAAATCGATTCTCAATGGATCTTGATGCTATTTTTTACGTACTACATACCTATGTGTGATTTTCAAAACTATATTTATATGCACATGTTTATATACACATCTGAGTTTGCTACTCAGAGTTTGCTAATCACTTCCTACTATTGTGATGATCATTAAAGACAATCAACAGATGAATTGCCTTCTCTAATATTGTATTAGAGAAAAAGCTTTTCTTGTCACAAATATGACTTTCTATGACCAGTGCAATAATCAATGCAGCTTTCAACACAATATGGAAGTGTGTAAAAACTAAACCAATTCACTTTAATTTTCTTTCTACTCTTGTAAATCATGTTTCTATAGGATTTTTTATTTTTTTATAAATCAATTATTAACTTTTATGAAGCGGTTCGGAATCGTTCGAGGGAGAATCGCGATTAATCGGAAAATCGATTCCCATCTCTACTATGTGGCGCATAATTGTGAAGTGGAATGAAAACGAGATATGATTTAAATGGAACCCAAATGTTCACAAAGTTTTTCAGTTACATTTTTATTGGGGCCTTTAAAGGTGCAGTGTGTAATATGACATCATCAAGAAAGTTCTACAAAGTTCTAGAATGCAACGCTCCCTGGGTAACCCCAACCCTTTAGAATAATAACAGAAGCTACAGTGGCCTTCAAGGACAAGAACAATTCTACATTTTAAACAATGCAACTGATGACATTCCAACTATGACACTTTCAAGATGGCGGCACTAGGCCTTGGTCCAAAATATGCAGAAATATGGACTTATTTGAGACCCTTTCTAAGGGAAAAAATAATAATTAAAAAAAAAAATTCAGCTATTATGCACGAAATTAAATGTACTTATGGATATTATAATTACTTTCTACAAAATCTGCTAGGAAATAAAACCCAAAATTCTACACACTGCAGCTTTAAACCAATCCATTTTCCATCTCTCTCTCCAGAAACATCTGAAATCCCCGCAGAGCATAAGAACAACTCTTTGCTGGAGGAGGCGTTCAGAGCTCTGTTAGTCTGCTCTCCTCTCTTCCTCAGTCGGACACTAACCCTCGAAGCATTCCCTGTTCCTACCGACAAAGTCTCTACGGCAACAGCAACCAAAACAACAACAAATATAACAACTGCTGCTGCTATTGTGACCTCATCGGATTCCGAGGAAAATAATATACTTCGACCAATCACGATCAACCCTCGGAAAAGACTGAAAGACGCAAACGAGAAAACGGGACGTGAGAAAAAACGCAGAAGATAAGAATATGCCGCCCGGCCCTACACACCCAATCCTGTCCATCAACAAGTGCTGCACTACATACACACACACACACAGACAGACAGACAGACAGACACAGACAGACAGACAGACAGACACACACAGACAGACAGGTATCAGACAGACTCTTTTTAATTTATCCTGAATTACCCTTATAAGTTGAGTCAGTGATTCTGGAGAACGCTTGTTGTCTAAATCACTATTTTTTAATGTCAAAATCAGTGAATATCTCCTCATGATCCACTACCTGTCTGTACTGTGTGTGCACTGTTTTAATACACAGCCTAGGCTCTGTAAACGGGCATGTTGCTAGCTACGGTGTGCCCCCTTTGTTTACCTACCAGTTTACAGAGCCTAGGCTGTGTATTGACACTGGATTTATTTTTCAGTGCACACACAGTACAGACAGGTAGTGGATCATGAGGAGATATTCACTGATTTAGACAACAAGCGTTCTCCAGAATCACTGACTGCACCTTTAAAATTCCTTGATTGTTTTAACGTCACTAAACGTAACGCTCTGAGAAGATGTACAGTTTATTCAAAGTTTGTTTTATAAGATTAAAAAATGTTGTTAAAAAATTGCAGTTGTTTGTCTTATTAAGGCCAGACTCCTCGGGCAAAGCTATCGTTATATTTTAGCATTGGTCAATTTTAAGATTTGTCTATCTTCCATAACATGTCTTCTTTCATACTAGTATAAATCAAAGGTCCAACATGAACATTCAGGTGTTTATTTGACTAAACCTTGTCTGTTTGCGTCTGTATATTTCTCCTATACAACCATCTTTAACGGACATTATCTCAACATTATTTTTTTTTTTTAAATAGAAATTAAAAAGTCATGCATATAAACTAAACACATTTTTTTCTTCTAAATGGGCATATCTGTCATAAAGTTGAAGAAAAAAAAAAAAAAAAAAACTTGCTCCATGGTTGACAATTGACAGATTTTATTTAAACACATAATATAAACAGACAGCGGCAGTGTTCAAAAACGTCCCACTAACGCCCTACTCGTACACAATGGATGGTTAAGTAGACAGTATGTAGTATATACATGTTTAATATGCACGAGGGTGGACGTTAGTAGGGCTTTTAGTACACACACAGTAGGGTTTTCTAGTCCAGTAGTTTGACTCCACACACATTCGGGTCTTTCATGAATTCTGGATGTTTGTGAGTCACCGACATGAAGCCTGCAAAAAGAAGGTTAAAGCAATTAGAGTAAACCCTTATCTAATCCTAAAACTTTTAATAATGTTGTTATTGTTATTTTACCTTCAATTTCTTTTTTTTCTTTTTTTTTTAAACTTTTATTTTAATGACTTTGAAATTTTTTACATGCAGACAAAAAAGAAACAGAATAAGTAAACACATACAATACATACACACCTCCCTCCCTCCCTGTCTCCTCCCTCACATAAACAGAAGTGAAATAAATAACTAAGATAAAATGATTAAGAAAATAAGCTGTAAAAAAACAAAACAAAGCTAAAACAAACCTTCAATTTTTTTTGTTTAAAGAAATTTAAGTCAGTGCGAACGGTTATAAACAAATGTTACTTACTAATAAGTTTACAAAATAATAATATACATATTTCTAGGGTCTCAAAAAGACAACAAAGAGATTTTAATGACTTGGTTGAACATCTATTTAACAGAATTTAGACATTCTGGATAATGCTTGTGGTCAAAAAATGTTTTGTCCAAATCAGTGAATATCTCCTCATGATCCACTACCTGTCTCGGTGTTAATACACAGCCTAGGCTTTGTAAATGGGTTGCTAGCTACAGTGGCCCATTTTTTTTTTTACATGCCCGTTTATAGAGACTAGGTTGTGTAATAACACTGGATATTTTTTCCACACACAGTATAGACAGGTAGCGGATCATGAGGAGATATTCACTGATTTAGACCAAAAAGTGATTTTGACAACAAGTGTTCTCCAGAATCACTGACTGCACCTTTAAATAGCTACGTACCCATAGAATGAGCTTTCTTTATGGCTCGGGAGATTTCCTTCTGTTTTATTCCACACAGACCTGGAATAAAGAGAAAAACACAGATGATGTGAGTGAGTCAACGTTCAAACATTGTATAGAGTGTGTGTGTGTGTGAGTGTGAGTGTGAGTGTGAGTGTGTGTGTGTGAGTGAGTGAGTGAGTTAGTTAGTTAGTTAGTTAGTTAGTTAGTTGGATAGATAGATAGAGAGATAGATAGATAGATAGATAGACAGACAGACAGGTGTTTAGGTGTGTCTAACCTGTGAGGTGTCGGCCGTATATTCTGCCAGTGTGAGGAGAAATGAACTGGGAGAGGAGCTGGAAGAAAAGAGACAGAAGTGATTTTAAACAGCAAGTTACACAACCTTCATTTCAGGCTACGGCTTTCGCTTCACACAGCAGGGCGAGGGGCAAAGATGGCGGCATTGTATCGGCTTTTACTGGCAGTGTGAAAAGGGGATTGAGTCTCTTCATAAACTATATATATTATATTTTTTGGGGCATTTTTATGCTTTATTGATAGTGTAGAGACAGAGTTGAAATGGGGCAGAGAGGGGAGTGACATGTAGAGAACGACCGCGGGCTGGAATCGAAACCGGGTCTGCTGCTGGCCGAGGCCCAAGGGGGGGGGGGGGGGGACGCCCTACCAACTGAGGTAAGGGCGCCCCCTGAGTCTCTTCATAAGATATTCATATGAATGTTAAACAGCTGGTTCTACTACAGTATAACTATTTTCTGTAATAATTTGGAGACACAAGCCACGTAAACTATTGAAGAAAAACACATGGATTTCAATAAAAAAACAATAAACACTAAGATCTAATATAGACAGGTCCTGTTTAGACTCATTTCTGGAATAATCTGAATCACCTCACCTTGAAGCTAGCCTATTGAAAAATGTTCTTTATTTTTTTTTAATGCAAATAGCCTTGTTGAAAATAAATGAATTAACATAGGCTACACATCATGATTAGCCTATCAACATGTGTGCTACATAAGGCAAATTCCCTATTCCGACCATTATATTTCATCTAGCCTATTTCTCAATTTAAAACATACAAATAAAGTAGCATTGAAAATACAAAAACATAAAGCTTGTAGGCCTACAATAGCCTGCTGTTTTCAAGATAACTTGACAGTTAAAACAATAAATAAATTAATATGTCCCTTGAAAATAAATGAATGCTTTTCTGAGAATGTCAAAGGCAGTAGCAGTGTGGCACTTCGGTAAACTTACTGAAACGAGTGCATGCCGTTTTTTTCAGCGCTGTCTCAGCTGTTGATACAGATTGGTTGTGTTGCCACGGCGACGTAGCGATTTTAACTTTCTAAACTTTGCGCAGCACTTTTTCCTGTTCAACGTCCCTGTTACTGAGTCCTTAGTATCTCCATAGAGCAGGCGCTGGTTTTATTTTCGCCACTAGTTCAACGTTTGCTTGCTAGTCATGCTCCTGCTCATTGTCTTCCGTGTTTTAACAAGTGCGCACCCGCACCGAATACACACGCGCATCGCGCCGCGCGCAGACACACATACACACACGCAGACACACAGATCAGCTGATGGGATGATCAGACGAGAGGTTGTAAAGACAGGCGCACACGAGGGGTAGACCGACAGTGCCGCGCAGACGCTCGCATATTATTATTACGGAATCAATGAAAAATTGATAATCATTTTTTTTTTTTATTATTATTTTTTTTTAAAGTTAGGCTGCTGTTGGCCTGGCGGGGGGTCCCGTTGGCCTGGCGGCCCCTACAATGGTAGGGGAAACACTGATACAAGTCTCAAACTGTTTGTTAAACCTGCAGTATGTAGAATTTTGGGTTTTATTTCCTAGCAGATTTTGTAGAAAGTAATTATAATATCCATAAGTACATTTAATTTGGTGCATAATAGTTGAAAAAAAAATGTTTAATATTTTTTTTCCCCTCTCATATATGTCCATATTTCTGCATATTTTGGACCAAGGCCTAGTGCCGCCATCTTGAAAGTGTCATAGTTGGAATGTCATCAGGTGCATTGTTTAAAATTTAGAATTGTTCTTGTCCTTGAAGGCCACTGTAGCTTCTGTTATTATTCTAAAGGGTTGGGGTTACCCAGGGAGCGTTGCATCCTAGAACTTTGTAGAACTTTCTTGATGATGTCATATTACACACAGCACATTTAACAAGAGACATACAAACCTAGTGTTTGATTTGATTTCTATCAATTACATTTTTGACACAATTTCTGTGACACCGGCATATTGTGTCATCCTGTTACTCTGTCAAGATAGTGTTTTGAGAAAATGTACAACTTAAATATCATTGATTTACAACTTGAATATCAAAGAATATATCCGGGTGTTCTGTTTAAAAAAAAATAATAAAAATAAAAGTATCATGATCATAACTCATCTCCACCGACTCTTTAACAACATATATTTTTAAGCATTAATATTAATATTTATTTAATTAAGTAATTAATTAATCAATCAAACTCACCTGTGTGTTCTTGAAGTCGACGGTCACGTTACAGAGCACACATGCTTTCTTCTGCTCTTTGTACGGGTTTTCCATTTGAACCAGCTTTAAAAATGGAGATAACGTCATTGTCATTGGTAATTAAACCAGTTATTACAGACATATACCGTTAGGCTATAATAATATTCCTGAAATCATAAATAGTAGCCTACATTTACCCTTTTGTTAATCTTTTATTTATTTGTGCAAGATAAACAAGATTAAAATAGCAGAAAAATATGCACATAGACAGACATAAATGCCCGGGTAGGACAAAAGAAAAACCCCCGGGGGACTTATAAAGGCTGCCCACCTTACACTAAAATACAATAAGGTAAGGAAAAGGACATATAGCTTTACCCACCGTTTCATTTTGCTGTTGGACTTGCGACGTTGCGCTCCTTAAACCTGCCAAAATAAAGGTCAAATTTAATATCTATGACGTAATAAAATCATAATTTGTCTCACACATTAACATATCTATCAAAACAGCGCTTACTTGTATTTCCATGAGCAGATAAAACCGGTTTAATCCTCTGAAAACCTCTCAATGCGAACATTTTGACCTCACACACACGCCAGGATGTTGTCAGACTAGAGCTCTCGTCCTTCTTCCGCCCTTCACTGCCGTTTCATAACATTAGTTCCTACCCACAGATAGTATATAAAAGGTTCCTACCCCTATTTTAAAGTTATTGTTTGTAACTTACTAGGATGAAATTATGTAAAATGTAACTCCTGTATTGATCAATATCAAAGCAATAGGCAGATTGTGATTATATTTGACGTTTTTCCGATTCAATATTTTTCGGTAGAAATTACCGGTTACACTTTGCCAAAGATATTACAAGAAAAAAAGATGAATATCCTCCGTATTAAATGTGAGCGGCCTTAGCACATCCTGCTTCTAATATTGACAAAATAATGACATTTATAATGTTAAAAACACCGTATAAGTACTGTTGTGTAAAGTTTCTAACCGTTCACCAGGCATTAAGTTGTTTTCGACCGTTTTGAGCCTACCGTAGTATTTTAGACACCTTTATATCGCCTTAAATAGGAAAATATAAGTAATAAACTGGCTCGGATAAATCAAAGCGTGCTATCTTAATATCATTGGCTTTATTTAAGACAACTTATACGTTTATATTATATGAATTGTTAAAAGTAAAGAAATAATTAACGAGTTGTATCCGATAACTGCAATCTGGTTAACCGTTAAAGCTAAAGCGGAAGTGACGGCGGGATTTCGCTCTTGTTGTGACGTTACTGTTGACAAATTCAAAATGTGAAAGCAGACACGGTGACAGTTAAAAGGATAATCTATATTATGTCAACCAGGGACTTAAATGCGCTTTTAAAGTCAGTTTTTCGGTGAATTTATGCAGTTTTAGCGGCTAAATACTTCGCGGAGGGAATATATCAAAGACTGTCACTGCCAGTAAGAAGCTAGGTCAACGACTAAACAAGGTAACGTCTGTTTTGATAACGTAAATGATGCTAATTGTGTTCATTTTAAAGTATAAACTAAACTAGCGTATCTTCCTAGACGTTTAGGCTTGAATATACCCTCTTAGTAGTATCTGTATGTCGTTTTTTTAACATATAAGTGTCCAGTTTTTACAGAATAGATTTTGTATACAGCCTGGCCCTTCATTCTATTTTTACAAATAAAATAAAAATACTATGAACAGGTCTTAAAAATGCATTTTCAGCATGTTTTTAAAAACTAAATGTCTCATAAGTAAGACAGTGAACAACATATGAACAAATCCTTCTGTAATAACCTTCAGAATAATGCTGAGAATGATTATGGAAAGTTTAGTTGATGTAAGTGCTTTAGAAGTTGTAGATTTTTGGTTCAGAGTATTGGGAAACAAAAAACTAATGTTGAGATAATGTCCGTTAAAGATGGTTGTATAGGAGAACTATACAGACGCAAACAGACAAGGTTTAGTCAAATAAACACCTGAATGTACATGTTGGACCTCTGATTTATACTAGTATGAAAGAAGCCATGTTATGGAAGAGAGGGAGAGAGAGAGGGAGAGAGAGAGAGAGAGAGTATGAAAGAAGACATGTTATGGAAGAGAGGGAGAGAGAGAGAGAGGGAGAGAGAGATAGAGTATGAAAGAAGACATGTTATGGAAGATAAATAGACAATCTAGAAATTGACTAGTGCTTGAAAAAAAATATTTTGCCTAATTTTAAATGTTTTTTTTGTGTTTTTTTCTAACAGTTATTCGGCATGTTACTTCACCCAGACCTGGATCAATAGACACACACACACACACACACACACACACACACACACACACAGACGTGATGCAGCCAGACCACTGAGGAGATATGAATGCTGTGCAGAGGGAGATCAAAGTGAGACGCGTGTCCAGGAAAAGATCTCGCGCTGAAATCCTCAGAAGTGATTTGACTCCGGACGGCAAGAGAGGAGGGACATGTCACACAGACTGGAGGCTCTGTGGTGTCATGGCTCAAGAACCGCCTGTAA
>NW_027648335.1:272904-275404 GCF_949987685.1 Ammodytes marinus
ATAGCCTGGAAATCCAGACCCTGATATCTTGAACGATAGAGGGTCTGGCCACGATCAATAGTAATTTCCAACTCTAGGGGCGGCTCCTACTCGTGCATTTCAAATGCCACTGCACGCAGTTGGATAGCACTACAACCAATCAGAGCGATGCACAAGGTGACGTAAGCCCCGTTCGTTTAGCGAACAGCTGTTAAACTGTTAAATTAAACGTTTGCCGTGGTCGGTCGGCAAAACAGAACATTCCACTTACTTGCTAATGAAAGTCGATTTGAGTGCCGTCTTCCAAATCGTTAAGGGTCGAGGCCAAAGCAGTCTCAAACTCACACAACATATCCGCAGCCATCTTTGATGTTTACTATCACAGCTTCGACGTCGCATGCACGTCACTGTCGTCATCCGGTTACGTCCTCCCCAGAGCACCATATAAAGGGCTCTGGCGCGCCCATATTAGATAGAACCAATTGAAACGTGAGAACCAGATTTCTGGTCTTCTTGATAAAGCTTCAACGGAGCGTGTCCAGACCAACAGGCGCAGCAAATTTAATTTGCCAGCGCCTAGTGGCAGGTCTGGGAATGCCAGGCTAATTTATTCATATATTTATTGACAATTTTTCTTCAGATCTTTTTATTGTATTTTCATTTTGAATAAAAGTCCCCCGAAATACATAAAATTAAAAATATTCTATTATTAATTTATTTAATATTTAAACCAGGTAATAATCTCATTTTAGTGGTTAGAATTGTTTATTTCTTTCTACATGTGATTTTAACCTGTCTGTCTGTCTCTCTATGTGTCTGTCTGTCTGTCTGCCTGCCTGCCTGTCTGTCTGTCTGCCTGTCTCTCTTTCAGGCTCAGTCTCTGGTTTCTGCTCCGATGGAGAACTGTTTCAGTAACTTGATGCACGATGAAGGGAAAGGCCTCCTCAGTCTCATCCTGTCACTCATCGGACTCAACGTAAAAACACATTTTTGTTTATTTCATTTTCACAACATATTAGTGTGCAAAGATTTTACCAAAATGTGTTGGGATACATCCTTATTTGTCCATTATATAAATCCAAAAATACATACATTGTATTTATATTTGTTTTTTTGTTTGTCATTTCTCGCATTAATTTCATGTTTGTAGATGTGTACGTCTGTGGCTGAAGTTGAGGCCTATACAGTATTTGTAAAATGGATTTTACAAAAATATGAAGAAAAGATACATTTTTTTTTTACAAAAGTCTAAAGGAAAAAACAAAATATTTGAGAATAGAAAATAATTTTTAAAAAAAATTATTTTTTATTTTTATTTTTTTAGCTTGTCATTTCTTCCATTAATTCCTCCATATTCTCCCCTGTAGATGTGTAGGTGTGTGGCTGAGGTGGAGGCCTTTCTGTCGGGCACGTTGCTGTGTGTGCAGCAGCAGCGTGTGTGTGTGGATCAGACACTAACACAGACTGTTCACCAGAGCATCGAACTGCTGAGGGAGAAAAACCTCATAACAGTCACCACAGAGTCACACAGTCAAACCCTGCAAGTCACCCGGCTGGGAAGAGCCACGTTCAAAGGTAGAATACTGTCTGTGTCTGTCTGTCTCTCTGTCTTTCTGTCTGTCTGTCTGTCTGTCTGTCTGTCTATATTTGTGTTAGTACAAGGTTAAAGTAGCTATGAGGAACTTTGAAATATTTCTGAAACAGTCTCATTGTTCGAGACCATCAGTGCAAAGAATGATATTTTTATATAGTTGTACATAGATAGATAGATAGATAGATAGATAGACACACACTCACACACACACACACACACACACACAGATAGATAGATAGATAGATAGATAGATAGACACACACTCACACACACACACACACACAGATAGATAGATAGATAGATAGATAGATAGATAGATAGATAGATAGACAGACAGTTAATCTTATAATCCTGTTCTCTGTCCTAGGCTCCGTGGACCTGACCCACAGTGAGGTCCTTTACAGCGACCTGTCTAAAGGTTTGGAAGGTTTGCTGCTGAACAGTTTCTTACACCTGATCTACCTGGTCACTCCCTACGACATGGTGTCTGTCTGCAAACCGGACTGGATGCTGTACTTCACACAGGTACACACACCTATCTATCTTGGGGCGACTGTGGCTCAGGTGGTAGAGCGGGTTGGCCAACGATCCAAGGGTTGGCGGTTCGATCCCTGCCCGGCCACCTGTGTCATGGTTGTTGTGTCCTTGGGCAAGACACTTCACCCACCTTCACCGTGCCTTGTGTGAATGTGTATGACTGCTGTATGTTTGAGGTGGTGGTCTGAGGGGCCGTAGGCGCTGAATGGCAGCCACGCTTCCGTCAGTCTGCCCCAGGGCAGCTGTGGCTACTATGGTAGTTTACCACCACCGGTATGACTGTGTGTGAATGAATGGAACCTGGAACCCTGTAAAGAGCTTTGAGTGCCTTGAAAAGCGATATACAGTATAAATCCAATCCATTATCTATCTATCTATCCATCTATCCAT
>NW_027648335.1:285404-367904 GCF_949987685.1 Ammodytes marinus
GGAACCAGACAAGACTTCATGGTGTTCACGCCTCAGAAACATCTACACACACGATCAGCTGGACACGCAGGTAACACACACACATGCAGAGACATGCAGGTAACACACACACACACACACAGAGAAGCACACAGATACACAAAGACATGTAGAGAGAGAGAGACACACACACACGCTCGCACCAACACGCATGCAGAGACACGCGCAGACAGACACACACACATGCACAGACATGTAGAGAGACACACACACACAGGCAGAGATACACGCACGCAGAGACACACTCACTCACACACACACACAGGGGGTGTGGCCCGTCTAACAGGTTCTTTTATTACAAAGAATCAACTGTAACGGTTGGGTCTGGAGGACACAGGCGTGGAGACAGTATAAGCAAAAGAAGATTTATTTGAGGAGAACCCAGCAGGGTGTTAGGACCGTGATCCGGGGAGGGAGACTGGCTGGCATGGGGGTCCAGGGAGAGAGCACCGGGGCAAGTCCAGGGGGCTGAGTGGAAGCAGGCTAGAGCAGGCAGGCAGGAGGGGTCCGGGGGGTGGTGCTGGTGAGCGAGGGCTGGAGCTGGTGGCTGGAGTCAGGCCGGGAGAACTGTGGCAGAGAAACAGGGGTTAACCAGGAAGAAATGCAAAAAGGCGAAGCTGAAAACAGGTGAGCAAGAGAGAGAACTGACTGTGTGAAAACAGAGGCTACAATCTGGCAGTGTCTGGAAGGTAGGGCCGGGTATATGTAGAGCAGTAGATGATGATTGAAGGCAGCTGTGAATGTTGGTAATTGACTCCAGCACACCTGGCTCCACCCCTACAATTAGACCAGCACAGAGACAAGGGTGAAAGAGAAAACACACACAAGGCCAAGGGGCCCAAGCGGGGTCATGACATCAACTTGAAACTTTACACTTTCTGCTCAACAAAAAACATAGAAAAACAACTGCACAATGTTGGTCGTGGTGTAGAGGTTATAGCCCCCCCCCCCCCCCCTCCACTCCATAGAGTCTGTCCTCTTCACAGCAGACCCGGGTTAGAATCCAGCCCGGGTCATTCTCTGCATGTCATTCCCCTCTCTGTCCGTCTGTCTGTCTGTCTGTCTGTCTGTCCTCTTCACAGCAGACCCGGGTTAGAATCCAGCCCGGGTCATTCTCTGCATGTCATTCCCCTCTCTGTCCGTCTGTCTGTCTGTCTGTCTGTCTGTCCTCTTCACAGCAGACCCGGGTTAGAATCCAGCCCGGGTCGTTCTCTGCATGTCATTCCCCTCTCTGACACATTTCATCTCTGTCTCTCTCTACACACTGTCTAATAAAGCGAAATATCCCAAAAGATTATCTTCAAAAAAAAAACTGTCAAGGTTAATAATAATAACAATAATCTGATGATAAAATAATAAATAATCATAAATAAATATTTATATATATGTTATAAGGTAGTTAAACTATGTGATGATGTCATTCCAGATCTGCCCTGTGATTGGCTGACGCTGCCCTGGTCTGTGGAGCAGAAACTGAAGCAGGAATGGAGCCGACAGCAGGAGAGACTGAGGAGGGAGGAGCTAGAGAGGAAATACACACGGGTCAAATTCACAGGTAGGTGTGTGTGTGTGTGTGGGGGTGGAGGGGATGTGTGTGTGTGTGTGTGTGTGTGTGTGTGTGTGTGTGTGTGTGTGTGTGTGTGTGTGTGTGTGTGTGTGTGTGTGTGTGTGTGTGTGTGTGAGGGGGGGGGGTGGATACAGACAGGTCAAGTTCACAGGTAGGTGTGTGTGTGTGTGTGTGTGTTTGTCAAATTCACAGGTACAAGTTTAACTGATTTGGTGCTATTTCTAACTATATGCAAAAGTAGCTTAAACTACAATATGAGGGTAATCTTTTTTAATGCTCTTTTTTTAGATATATCAGTTATTAATATATAGATATGTGTGTCTCTCTCCCTCTCTCCCCCCCTCTCTGTCTCTCACTCTCTCTCTCTCCCCCCTCTCTCTCTCTCCCTGTCCCTCGCCCTCTCTCTCCCTCTCTCTCTGTCTCTCTCTCTCCCCCCCTCTCTCTCTCTCTCCCCCCTCTCCCTCCCCCCACTCTCTCTCTCTCTCTCCCTCTCTCCCTCCCCCCCTCTCTGTCTCTCTCTCCCCCCCTCCCTCCCCCTCTCTCCCTCCCTCTCTCTCTCCTTCTCTCTCTCCCTCCCTCCCTCTCTCTCTCTCCTCCCCCTCCCTCCCCCTCTCTCCCTCCCCCCCCTCTCTCTCCCCCCCCTCCCTCTCTCTCTCTCCCCCCCCTCCCAGAGTTAACAGTAGACCTGCTCCACTCCTTCTCTAACTGCTCTGGTTTGGATCTGATCTTCGGTTTGAACGCGTTGCTACGTACGGAAGCTAACAGTTGGAACAGCAGCAACGCTCTGTCTCTGATGCAATACTGTGACTCACGGGGATATAACATGGACTGGGAGCTAGGGAACGGTAAGTGTGTGTCTGTCTGTGTGTCTGTCTGTCTGTGTGTCTGTCTGTCTGTCTGTCTGTCTGTCTGTCTGTCTGTCTGTCTGTCTGTCTGTCTGTCTGTCTGTCTATATTCTTCTGTTGGGGACTCAACTTAAAACGTTGCACCTTTCTCAACAAAAAACGTAGAAACAGCGCAATAGGAGGTCGTTCGTGGTGTAGTGGTTAAATTATTATTATTAAATTATTTTGTCTTTTGTTTTTGTGTTCACTTTTCCAGTTGTTTGTTTGTGTTCTTTGAAAAAAAAATTCAAAAATAAAGTATAGTATAAAGTATACCCCAAAATGTAAAAATTAAGAGTAAAGTCTTTGCACACCGGGCGCGTTTTATTCGTGCGATTAATCCGTTAATTACCGAACGTATACAGAGTCAATAGAAGCTTCCACACCAGCGCCGTCATTTCGCATCGCGGATTTGCGTTTTTAATTTTTTCGAACTGAGTTTGATTTTTCTGGGACGTCGCTTCTTAAAGTGAGACGCGACAAAATTCACATTTCAAAACATTCGCTTTTACGTGGCGTCTACTCACGTCGCGCCCGGTGTGCAAAGGCCTTAAAGCCGATTTGTTGTCTATTTGTGTTCAAAATATATTTTAAAAAAATGCCCAAAAATTTAAAATAAAATAAACTGTGTGTGTGTGTGTGTGTGTGTGTGTGTGTGTGTGTGTGTGTGTGTGTGTGTGTGTGTGTGTGTGTGTGTGTGTGTGTGTGTGTGTGTGTGTGTGTGTGTGTGTGTGTGTGTGTGTGTGTGTGTGTGTGTGTGTGTGTGTGTGTGTGTGTGTGTGTGTGTGTGTGTGTGTGTGTGTGTGTGTGTGTGTGTGTTCAGAGCCGAACAGCTATGAGAAGAAGGCGGGTGTGCGTGTGTCGGGGTTCCAGCTCGGTCTGGACTTCTCTCGTCTCAGAGCGATGATGTCACAGACTCACCGTTACCATCGCGCCGGGCTGTACGGGCCAGACGTGGGTCAACCAAGAGACCACAGGGCAGATATACTGGACGGGTGAGGGGAATATTTTTATTTTATTTTATTTTATTTTATTTTATTTTATTTTATTTTATTTTATTTTATTTTATTTTATTTTATTTTATTTTATTTTATTTTATTTTATTTTATTTTTTATTTTTATTTATTTATTTATTTTTTTACTGGACGGGTCAGGACAATATTTATTTATTCTTTAAATTATTATTCTTTTCAATTATTATTTTTTTTACTTATCTGGTAATGGAGATCTGTTTTATTAATGTGGGCGATTTTTGACTTTTTACTGCATATATTTTTTTTTTTTTTTATTATTATTATATTTTTTCACTGAGTAATGCAGTTGAGTTTTTTTTTTCTTTTTCAGCTTTTCATAAAGTTTATTTTTTTTAATGTGTGTGTGTCTGTCTGTGTATCTGTCTGTCTGTCTGTCTGTCTGTCTATGTGTGTCTGTCTGTTTGTGTGTGGTAGTTTTCTGCAGAGCGGAGCTGAAGCTGTGGATGCTATCACCTGGCACCAGTGAGTTTCTATCTAACCTTTTTCATGCCCCTGTAGAGCACTTTGAGTCTCTGTCTTTGCCTGTGTGTGTGTGTGTGTGTGTGTGTGTGTGTGTGTGTGTGTGTGTGTGTGTGTGTGTGTGTGTGTGTGTGTGTGTGTGTGTGTGTGTGTGTGTGTGTGTGTGTGTGTGTGTGTGTCTCTGTCTGCGTGTGTGTGTGTGTGTCTCTCTCTCTCTGTCTGCGTGTGTGTGTGTGTGTCTCTCTCTCTCTGTCTGCGTGTGTGTGTGTGTGTGTCTCTCTCTCTCTGTCTGCGTGTGTGTGTGTGTGTGTCTGTGTGTCATGCCCCTGTAGAGAACTTTGAGTGGCCTGAATGTCTGAACTGTGCTATAGAAATAAACCTACCTTGCCTTTGATTTATAATCTATTAAACATTAAATACACACACACACGAGATCATTGAGCTGTATCAACTATATACACGTCGTATCACAGGTTCCAATCTTTATTAATAATTAACCTTAAATCAACAACATGTTATATTCTCCGTCCACTCGTGTTGCCTTTTATTATTTGATATGAAAATTATAATAAATGAGGAAAATATGTCCTTTTTATTGGTCTAAAATTACATTAAATTCATCTTGATATGTTAACACCCACTTATATTATATATATATTTTCGTATCACAGGTTCCAATCTTTATTAATAATTAACCTTAAATCAACAACATGTTATATATATTCTCCGTCCATTCCTGCTTTGCTGAAACATTTCATGGGCTCTTCTTGGGATTTTTCTGAGCTCCTGCATCAGTGTCAGGGTGAGGGGGGGAGGTGGGGGGACACCAGTTTGTAAACGCTGCCATACTGAGAAATACAGAGAGAGTTTACCATATTGTTGTATCGTTATTTAACCTGGACAATTATTATTATTTTTATTTTTTTAAGATATTTTTTGGGCATGTTTTTGCTTTATTTGATAGTGCAGAGAGACAGAGGTGAAATGAGGCAGAGAGGGGAGTGACATGCAGAGAACGACCGCGGGTGGGAATCGAACCCGGGTCTGCTGCTGGGCCCGGCCCGGGAGGGGGACGCCCTACCAACTGAGCTAAGGGCGCCCCCAACCTGGACAATTATAATAAAAGTGGCAAAATATTATACATAATTAAATCAATACATTTTGATATGTTAATGCATTTATGTTTTTTTTTTCACACAATCGTCAAGATAATCAGCCTTCCAAGAAAAGGGGAAAACGTTCTCCACAGAACAGTCTGTTTGTGGATGTGCTAGGCATCCTTAGCTCTGGGTCGCTGTGTCTATGCGTGCCGCCATCTTTCCTCTATTTTCCGAATCAGTGTTAGTGTTACCGGCAATACAAGCACAAATACAATCTATGAAAATAGGGTTTAATCAGTTAAGTCTGAAATAGTTAGTGGGAGCTAGAAAGCGAACGCACCTACTCCATGCTCTGCAACCCGGATGTCCGTGCCGCCATCTTTCAAGGAACAGAAATTGTGTTAAATAATTAATTAATAAAAAGAAGAAAAAAAAGTTTAATTATTTTTTTCCTCCCGTTCCTCAGTTACTATGTGAACGGCAGAGACACTTCTCTGGAGGATTTTCTGGATCCTGAAGTTCTGGATTCTCTCGCCGTAAAGACCAACGAAGTCATGGAGGTAAAGAATGATAAATATAATAATAATAATAATAATAATAATATAATAATAATAATAATAATAATAATAATAATAATAATAATAATAATAATAATAATAATAATAATAATAATAAGTTTACTAATGTATTTTAAATTGATATAAATCTGAAATGGTATTTAAATGCAGATAGATAGCAAGTCCCAAACACAGAATCCCGACCCTGGTCTGATGTTGTGAAATGATTTTAATTGTTTTATACACAGAGTATATATGTACTTCTTTAATATCCATAAACAGCTTAAATAAACAATGGACAATAGACAAATTAACCCTGACTTAATGTCACTTTACACGTATCCACCGCTTTTATCTTGTTTATTTTTTGCATGCATATAATCCCGTCCCTAGTGTGATGTTGTTAGTTATAGGGCCGGTTTCGCAGACATGGATTAAGCCTAGTTCTGGACTAAATTGTACTTTCAATGGACAATCTCCATTCAAAATTCCATTTAGACCAGGACTAAGCTTAATCCATGTCTGTGAAACTGGCCCTTAATGTTTTTATACAGATTATATATGTATTGTCACGTTATCCTACACGATGATGCCTCCGGGGCATTAACTGTGGTGTTTTGAGATACGCACTTCGAAAAGTAGTTTTCTTGCATCCAAAAAGTATTTATTGTCGAACAAAAAGGTTTCAAAAAATGTGTACAAAAGGTTTCCAAAATAACAAATAAATATAAACTAAACGAAAAAGCTTAGGTTGCTGGCGAAAACAAACATTAAACTTCAAGTGGCTTAAAGTGTGCAAAAATTATGTTCAACCACAGTTCCTACTCATGTCATGACTTGGCTGGACTCCCAGGCTACCATTCTACAGTGCAATTAACAGGTGGCCCAAACCACGCCCCCTGCCATCTAATAACTCAATTACCCCAAATAAACAGTCAACAATTCATACACTAATTTAACTTAAGAATGGCTGTAACATGTATTTATCTTTTCCTGCCTCAGAAAGTGTCCCTTCATGCCCCTGGTAAAGCCGTTTGGTTGGGAGAGACCAGCTCTGCTTACGGAGGAGGAGCGGCCGGGCTGTCGGACACATTCGTAGCAGGATTCATGTGAGTGGAGAAAGGAAATTTTATTAATTTAATTTATTTTAATTTATTTATTTTATTTTTTTAAGATGGAGTTACTTTATCATGGAAAATGGAATTCATTTGACTTTTTATTTAAAAAAAATTTTAATACTTGATTTAATTTATTTTTTTAAACACAAAACACACACATCTGAAAAAGTGAACACACAAACAAAAGACAAAATAAAATAAACAGCTAACTTGGAGTACTCTACTTAACTTCACTCTCTCTCAATGTCTGTCTGCCTGTCTGTGTCTCTCTCTCTCTCTCTCACTCACTCACTCACTCTCTCACTCACTCACTCACTCACTCACACTCACTCACTCACTCACTCACTCACTCACTCACTCACTCACTCACTCACTCACTCACTCACTCACTCACTCACTCACTCACTCACTCACTCACTCACTCACTCACTCACTCACTCACTCACTCACTCACTCACTCACTCACTCACTCACTCCCAGGTGGCTGGATAAGCTGGGTCTTGCAGCTCGACTCGGGCTAGACGTCGTGATGCGACAGGTGTTCGTTGGTTCCGGGTTTTATCATCTGGTCGATCAAAACATGGATCCACTTCCCGTAAGAACATTTATATTTTCAAAGATAATTTTTGGGCCATTTTTTACTTTATTAGACAGTGGTGTAGAGACAGAGATGTAGAGGCTCTAACCACTATACCATCAGCGGTCAGCAAAACAGAACATTCCTCTTACTTGCTAATGAAAGATTTGAGTGCCGTCTTCCAATTCGTTAAGGGTCGAGGCCAAAGCAGTCTCAAACTCACACAACATATCCGCAGCCATCTCTGTTTACTATCACGGCTTCGACGGCGCATGATGCACGTCACTGTCGTCATCCGGTTACGTCCTCCCCAGAGCCCCATACATAGGGCTCTGTCTGTCTGTCTGTCTGTCTGTCTGTCTGCATACATAGGGCTCTGGCCCGCTCATATCAGATAGAACCACTTGAAACGTAGCTCAGAATTTTCCAACATATTTAATGAGCTTCAATGGAGAGTGTCCAGACCAACAGCGGCAGGTCTGGATTTCCAGGCTACAAAATGAGTGTAATAATGATATGATTGGATGAAGTCATGTCTCCACTCTTTCCTTTGGTCTATTATCCCCACTTTCTTTCTGTTGTATTTCTTATGCATTGTCAACAGTGGCGTGCACAGACATTGTGGGGGGCAAGTGCTCATTGCAATTCAAAAGGGCACAATATAGTCTATCCATGAATGACCAAATCATTTTAAGGGTACTTGTACCAAATCCCCCCTGGCCATAATGACTTTTAATACCCGGCCACACATAGAATGTTTCTCAAAGGAATTTGGGAGACTGTGTTTGGGACCCTGGACCTTTTAGAGTAAAATTCATCAATCAGATGCACTTTGAGAAGAAAGCTAAATCACCTGTGTCAATGTGGGCTATTTAGTACTATTTTCTGGAATAATTTGGAGACACAGAATTACCAAAAAGCAGAAAGAAAGAATGTACATGTTTGAAAAAGAAACAGTCAGTTTCGGATTTTTTAAAATAATCCCTTATCCCGAATTCTCTCTTTGAAGTCTTCGTTAGGCCCCTGATCTCCGTACTAATAATATCCTATTAAGGTAAATACAAGATTACTGCAAGTCTTGTAACATAGAAATAACTTATGGTTGGGACAAAATAATATAATTAGCTTATATAGCTTCATGACTGATTCAGTACCACCAACCCACTTTGTGTAGTTAAAATAAAAGGTGTGGACAGCTTTTAAGATATTTCAATAACATTTGAGGAACAGTTCAACATTAAAATCTGAGCTTTAAAAGGCCCTGAACAGTTAACATGACTCTGGTCTTGACTCTGACCTTTCATCTTCATCTTCCTCCTTGCTGCTGGTGGATGCTTTCATCCAGGAGAGCAGAGAGCTGCTCCCCTGGGCTGCCTGCTGTAGCTCCCTTTCTTTTTCCTTTTTAACCACTCCTTTCTAGGCATTATACTGTGATTTGTAAATAAAAAGAGACCAACCATATGAATAAGACTGCTTGGTTACATTACAACCAGGCACAAGGCTACTTTTTCTGCAGGCAATTGGGAATTGCCTGTTTGTCATTTAGCAAATAAATTACTGCAAGTGTTAATTATATAACCTAAAGTAAACCTAAACAACACTAAATATTCAGCATACTGATCGATTCACATGCTGTACCAATAACAAACTCCGCCGACATTAACAAACTCCGCCGACATTAGTTGTATTCATCACGTCATATCAATATTTTCTTTGGGGCTAGCTTGTAAAGCAGGACAGTCGGCTAATTTATGCTCAGCTGTGTGGCGCTGCATGATAGAGGCTACTTTATAACAGAGACAAATAAATGCAAGTTATAGCTTGGCAACTGAGGCCTAGGGGGCAAACAATACACTCTTGACTCCATTCATGTATGTGTTACCTCGCTGGTGGGGCAGGGCAGGCCGGGGGGTGTGTGTGCAGCGCGCTGCTGCGGCAACGCGCCTCCGTTTGTGTCCACTCTGCACGTTTACGTTGACAAAGGAAGTGTGTGCGGAGGAGGAGGAGGGGGGGGGGCATATTTATTGGGGCATTATTGTCAAACGTTTTTAATCGTTGAGCATTTATAGATGTCGGCATGGGCCACATACACTGTAAAAAAAAATTAAAAAACGAACTTTCAGATTTTTTTTTTTTCCCAAAAGGGCACTTGCTTGGGCCAGGGGATGTAACAAGGTTTATGCTAATCTTGGCCATAGTTTTCCTAATATGTTTGTTCGTCCCTGAAGACAATAAGGTCCGGCTGCGGCCTGTAGCCACACACGCTCTCTCCACCCACATGCACTCTCCACCCACCTAAAACCTGCGCTCTAAGCCCCCCCAAACAAATCAGTGGTTCAGCTTGTAGGTTTGATATGGATAAATTCCGAATTAAATAAAGGATATATACAACATTCTATGCTCACGTAACACCCACCTGCAACGCCACCTCAATTTATTAGCTAGAGAGCTAGAAGCACCGTATTGAAAAAACCATAATAACCAAATGGATGACTTCAGAAATAAATGGGCTACATAAAAAAGGATATACAATATTCTATATAAATGCACATTGTGGAGAGTAAGACTGTAAATATAACCAATTATCTGCCATATAATAATACAAATAGAGCCAGAATATTATTATTTTTTGATAAAATGACATTAGGAATTGAAAAAAGCAGTAGGTCAGCATAGATAACATCAGTTTGCTGCTCAGCTTCTACTTTATTGTGACGTACAGCAGAGAATGATTCACAAAAAATCACAAGAGATGAGCTGATATTCTGCTGTACGTTTGTCCTGGAGAATTAGTGCACAGGACGGATCATCATGCTGATGGTCTTCAGGGAGTAGTCATGACCCTTCCATTGGTGCCAAGCCACTCCAACAGCAAAGAGAGTCCCATCAGCCCCCCAGCGGTAGACCCCGTTTGGATTTGCATAGTGACATGTCTTGTACCAAAACGCTCCCAGGTATGTTTTGGCACAATTTCCTGACCAGGGGTCCTGGTCTTTGTCGAAGGTGGTGAACTTCATTCCATTGATATAACTCAGGGCGTCTCCTAGAGAAACACAATATGAAGCAGCGTGTTTAATCTTCAATTTAAAAGTAATACTTCTGACACCACTGAGACTATTACTTAGACTAATGTGATGAGCCATTTTCTGCAACATTTCTGACACCAGTGTGTGACATAGTTTAAAGGCTCTGTCTGGGACTGCAGAGTAGAGATCGATAGATAACGACTGGGTCAATATGTGGATCATGCAGATTTAAAGTATTTTGTGCCTGCCAGAAGGCCATCCCATATTACTATTGCTCATACTTCAGGATTATTCTTATTCTTCCGTAAATGTAGTAACTGCTACTCCTCCTGAACCCATGGACGTAGAAATGCAAAAAAACAGAATGTGTCCCCAGTAGGGGTGTAAATCTCTGCTTTCATCACGATGCGATATTACATCGATTCATTAGACAACGATATGATATTTGCCGATATCTAAAATCTACTGCGATACAATTTCGATTCAGGGGCCTGTGATCGATATGAGACGATGTTATCTCCCATTTAACACAAGATGGCCTATGTCGTTATCTAAAAATAGCCTACATGTTGATAATATAATAGCCTTCTTAATCGTTTGTATAATTTATCCATTTTTATGCATTCTGAACACTAAAGATCTTGAAATTATCAGGATAAACAACAAATTTAAGCTGCTACCTCGGCCATTTCCCTCTTTTTGATGACATTTTATTTAATGTAAAGGGGACTTCCTTATAACATACCTCTATATATGTAAAATACACCTAAAAAAACATTATCTTGAATTATTTCATTGAAAGATTATTAGGCATCTCAGATTAAAGAGTAAACAATGCTTGGAGTGACATTTGAGTAGTTTTGGGCCGTGTGGGGTTTCAGGGCACAGATTGGTGGATTCCTCGCTAGCTTAGCTCATTAGCCTAATGGAGCTATCTACTTTAGCTGAGGCTGCGGTAGCTCGTAAATTCACCCCGAGGAGAGGGTGACCGCCCCGGGGAGCGCAGGAGCTTCTCACCGCTGAGAGAGCAGCCGAGCCGTGCATTCTTGGAACTTTACACTGCCAGCCGGGCAGCACTGTGCTGGACAGCTCGCTGGGATAACAGCCCAAATGCCCCGCTTGGCTGCTAACCCACGCGAGCCTGTCGAGCGCTGCCCGGGTAACGTCAGTTCGACTGCTCTGTCAGCGGGGGGGATATATGATCCTCTCCCCATGGTGCAAACACCGACAGGTCTGTTACCGATGGATTTTAGTGTCCGAAACTTTGATAATGATGATACACAAGCGAGAAAAGTGTCACAAACACCCGAGCATTGACATTGTCAAAATAAAAGCATATAGGCCTACTAGGCTACATCGATTTTAACCGATGTTTGGACGTTGCATCGATGCAGTTTTATCATTCGCAAATCAATCGATGGATCATTCCAGCCCTAGTCCCCAGTGCACAGGTCCATATGGTGGCACTGTTATTCAGCCTCAAATTTAGCAAAGTTTGAGAGGCCCCGTGAATCCGATTAGAAATTTCTCACACTCGAGCTCAATGTGCTTTACAAAAAAGCCTCTTTGGCCATGGACGCACAACATGATGTATTTTACCTAATTTGCAGGAACTGAAATAATGTCATGTGACATTTACTTCATGCATTTTGAACATATCATCATCAAATGTGGTTGCAGCCTTAGGGGGCGTGTCCACCAAAAGGCAAATGACATCCACATGTGTATTGTTTTTTTAGTGACGTAGTTTAAAGGCTCTGTCTGTGACTGCAGAGTAGAGATCAACAGATATCTGATATTAGCTTGTTCATATTACGATTGGTTGAATATGTTGATCATGCAGATTTAACTTATTCATCACCAAACTTGGTTCTCATCTTGAGAGCGAGTGTGGCATTAGCTTCACCAAAGCATTTTGTGCCCGACCAGGAGGGGGGCGGGAAACCCTGGGCTAGCTGTAAGCAACAAGCAGAAGGCACATTCAGAATTTCCAAATTAATTTTCTAGTTCAAGCACAGATGCTCACCTGCTCCTCCATCGGTGAATCCAGACACACGCAGAGTGTATCCATCACGCTCCCCTTCAACGCTGAACGAGGAGTAACGAGCGAACGCTTTGTTCCCCTCAAAGTCCTCCATGTCGACCAGAAGCTCATAGTTAAGTGAACGAGTCAACTGGTGGATGTTCTCCAGACCTGAACACACACACACAAATGTTCCCCATTTTGACATTTTGTTTAGAACTGTACATTCTTAATTTAAATATTCTTTGAAAAATATCCCTAAAGGCCCTTTTCCACCGCCGCGCGGCAACGCCGCCGCCTCCATTCATTTCAATGAGGGAAGGGCGGCTGAGGGAAGGCGGCAAGGGAGGCGGTTCAGCCGCGGCGGTTGGACCAGGAAGCGGTTGCCGCCCCACGTGAACGCGCGCAGATTCTCCCCAACCGCTCAGCTTTCCCCGTGTTGAAACCTTCAGCGGCAGCCGCCCGGCGGCAAGGCGGGAGTACAAGGCATCGTTGCAAACGGAGTACAGACATAAACAACACGGATCTACCATGTTTTAAGTCAATGTTAAAGTGTCTGTCGTTTAAAAAAGATTGGATATATATTCGACGTTGAACACAAACATGTGGAACCAGTGATTGAAGACGATTTTCTAGGGGAAATATTTTTTAGACGGAACTGTATTTTCTCTCTGTACTTTTATTCTTCATACAAGCTCATATAGAGAGACTATACCATCGTTATACGAGAGAGAAAGAGAGAAATAAGTGTGGTGGACTTCTGGTCGGGCTATATCAACGATACGATCACCGAAGCATCTCGCTGTCATGGCCGCCGAGGCAGCAGCCGCTTCTAAAAACGCCGGGCTCACCGGTGGAGTCCTCCGGCAAGGAGGCGGTTGAGAGGGCGGTTGCCGCGCGGCGGTGGGAAAGGCCCTTAAGGCTAAACAGGAGTTATTGTTCTCTTGTAGAGCGGTGACCATAGATAATATATAAAATGGATGAAGCATCCGGGCTGACCTCAGTTAATTCAACTGCATCCAATCGTCCTGGACTATGCACGTCGCCATCTTGTCAGTTTTTTACTCCGCCTCATTTCCTCTTACCGAAAAAGGGCATTGATGTGACGTCGGGGGGAGGGAGATATGCCCATCTAGCTGACGTATACCTCCGAGGCGAAGTGAGGGTCGGCGGGCGGCTAGTTGTCACTCAAGAGGCCTCGCCCCTATTTATTCGTACATTTTAACCTCCAACAGTTTAAAAACTAGCGTAATCCAAAATAATTCACCCCCTCTGTCATGGAGATTTGACCTAAACATACAGACTGTAATGTTTTTTGGACCAGGCTTTAAATAGGTTTAATAATGCTGTGAAAACGGCCTGTTTAACATGGGACTCGATGAGAAATTGCTCTGTTTTGGTACCACGTCTTAGTGGCCACTCTATGAACTAACATTTTTGTCACTTCCGCATTGGATGCTGGTAGAACTCGCTGTGGTTGGGGCTTGGCGCTGACGCGGTTTTTCTATGAATGGATCATTGTTTTGTTTCTCTTTTGCACATACACACAGGTGACTCAATAACCGCTCCTACCAGTATCTTGGCATGCTTGCTACTATATCTTGGTTTCACCACCATATCTTGTTGCGCCTGTGAGCTAGTCAACAATGCTTGATTTTAAAATACTAAATCTGTTTTGCAAATAGCTTATAAAAACTTACTTCATATAATTAATTTGTTGGAGCGCAAAGCAGAAACAGAGTTTAATGTTCGGACTGTATGAACAGTGAGATTCATTGAGTCAATTGACTGTTGGTTTGGTTAAATTTCTCACCGAGCCAGTACTCCCCAGCAGCGTTCCCAAAGCCCATCTTGTATTGATCCCAGGGCCTGTAGAAGTTCACTGTGCCATCCATCCTCCTCTGGATCACCTGGGGAAAAGAGTGAGGGGTTCACCAGCTGAACACAAGATATCGGTCAGCTCGGGTTTTCATGCTGTACAGTTTCAGATCAGTTTGATAGAATGAAACAAAAAACTTGAAAATAAATGAATATTAAAGGCAAACTTGACAGCAGTTTAGCCGTAAAGAGTAACAAAAGTCCGAGCCCAGATGAGAACAACCTGTGTCTACTGCAGAGTCAATTGACCCTGGTCTAAATGCTGGGTGAAACCATTCCCATTGGAATAGGGGGGTCTTTAAACGGGGGGGAGGGGTAGTAAAGTAGCTTCGCACCGTGACTTGAGCCCCGTGCTGTTATCGGTTGAGGGTAAAACACGCCTCCACCTGCTCAATTGGTTGACGCACAGAAACATCGGAGCAAAATAAACCAAAGCAAAACCAAAAACAGTAAGATGGGGGGGACTGCAGATAATCACACCACCTCACATACGTGATCATTGAGAGGGATTATTAGTAGTTACTTTGATGGCTTATAAATGCTGGCGAGTGTCCCTTTAATTTGCATTGATGAGACAAACTCACCGTCCAGCTCCCTCCAGCTGACTCCATGTCACAGTACACCTGCAAACAAACACAGTCATCACAAAACAGTCAATTCAAGTTGGACGCTCGTTGTGTAGTGGTTAGAATCCAGCCCGGGTCGTTCTCTGCATGTCATTCCCCTGACCACCCCATTTCATCTCTGTCTCTCTGCACTATCTATAAAACCTTTTAAAAAAATCAATCAGCACATTCAAACATGCTGTAAGCGTTACTTTAAATAGTGTTGCTGCTACAATAACAACATCTTTAGAAACTAAAGGTGAATGTGTGTTCACTAGAGGATGAAGTTTACCTGTACAGCAGATGTGGATCCAATGGGATAGATGGTGTACACTCCACTGGGGCTGCTATTGTTTAGGCGGTGGATGACACTGCAGTCGAGCGGCTGGAAGAGCTCAGTGCAGCTGCTCAACACTGGAGCCATGAGGAGGAGGGCTAACACCAGCTGGAACAGAGCAGAAGTTGAGATGGAGAAAGATTTGAAGCTTCTCTACTGTGCTAACATTACGGCCTGGTGGTTTTATTGGTTTTTAGGGACTCGTGCGAACAGAATAAATGTTTAATTGTCCCCCTACTTTACCGTTAATTTAATCTAATTTAATTCTGTGACGTCAACCACCTTTGGAACGCCCTCCCACCGGACAGCCGTACTTCTGCGTCTAATTGTTGTTTATCACCCACTTCATCCCAATAATGTAAATTTGTATTTTTAAATTAAATTAATTATGATTTATTAACATATCATAACATAAGTAGACCCGTTAGCATACAGAGCTAACACAGAAACTTGTGAAGCTACAATTTTACCTTCATCGTCAGAGATCTGCTGAAGTTACTGGTTTAAAATCCTGATGTCAGTCCGTCTGGATCGCTGATGGATGGGCTGTTTTTATATCCTAAAAATGAATTCAAAATGTAGTTTTTAAATTCATGAAATATGTGAAACTGGACAGTTCTGCTTCTTCACTATATAATCCCAAAATACAACATCAGACAAACCAAAGAAAACACAAAACTGCATCGGAACTGATAATCAGTTATGTAAAAAAAAATGTCGAGTTAAAAAAAATACAGAGTGTAATAAGATATAGAAGAGATAGCTATTTAGCCCTGCAGCTACGAGCCAAGCTACAGTGCTTGGCAATAAGCTGACAAACAACATAACTCCATTTGTCAAATAAAGAACCAGTCAAAAAACAGAAGGGAAGAAACAACGGCATGTGACATGGTGATGTGTTCAAGTGCTGCTGGTTAAAATGAGAATTTGGCAGAGGTAATTTCATCAAGATGGGTTCAATGTGATCTTGTAAAATGTAGTTTTAGGCGAGAAACTAAAATAAAAAGGCTCCAGCTGCTGTTGAAGTAGGTTATTAAAAAGAAGAAAAAATAAATAAAAAGGCCACACAATGGTTTTACAGTGTACCAGGGTAAACATCTAGGACAATTTAAAGGTTTCAAAAATGTGATAGCGCCCAACCATATAACGTAGTCTAGTTTTCTAAATTATTCAACAATATTGACTGTAATATTGTTGATCAATAAATAGTTCATAACCTTTGTCTAATGTGTTACTGACCCCGCCCATCATATGCCGCGCGCACTGTAAATATTGCAGTTCATCAAATCAAACTTTATTTATAGAGTACTTTTCATACAGTAAATGTAACACAAAGTGCTTAAAACAACCCCCACCCCCCTCCCACGACACACCCCGATATATTCATACACGCAAAAACAATCATTAGAAACAATACATAAAAGATAATAGAAAATAAAAGCAGACTACGTATATAAATAAAATAGGCTATAAGAGATAAAAACAGTAGGTTGTTTAATCTAAAAGATAAAACAAATAAGTTCTGTGATTAAAAAGCCTAAAGACTAAAAAGGAAGGTTTTGAGTTTGCCCTTAAAGGTATCAACCCTTTCTGCGGCCCTCAGGTCACCAGGTGTTCCACAGACGTGGAGCGTAGTGAAAAAAGGATGCCGCACCGTGAGTTTTGGTAAAAACTTTTGGGATAATTAAAAGACCACTGCCACAAGACCTGAGGGTACGAGAGGGTTCATATGATAAAGCCAATCTGATGAATAACGAGGACTAAGACCATGAAGTGCTTTATACACCGATAAAAGGATCTTAAAATAAACAACGTTATGTGTTAAACACATAACGAAGCGCACTGCTTTGACTCCACTCGGTACCTGCACATCATGTCTGCAGCCCTGCACTCCTGCAGCAGTAAAGATTCACTAAGTCTGTCCTGCTGCAGCGGCTGCAAAGAGAGAAACACTGTCTACCTCCTTTAAGACAAAGTTTAATTTCCACCGAAAATCTTGTCTGCAGAAATGATCAGGTTGTCGACAACTCGTAGCGAGAGTAAATTGTACTTTTCACAGCTTGTAACTGGTTTGCAGTATACAATACATATTAGTTCAACATGATCAAACTTAGAGTGTATAGTTGAAGGCTTACCTTTCTGAAGTCACCTGCAGGTCAGACTGAGAGACTCTGTGGCGTTGTCTCATGAGTTCACTGCTTATATCTATAGGACTGTGATGTCACACCAGTCCGACCAATAACACAACAGCCTGGGGCACAGGTGAAGTGTGGAATCTTTTCCCCCACACTAGTACAACGAGTTTGTGTTATTGGTTGAGTTTCAACTGAACGTGTCAAACTGGAAATGTGTTGTGACACTAGGACATTTTAGTATTTCTTACCCAGAATAGATTGATCTCATAACATCTGTTGCGTACTTCTTCCCCCTGACATTTGGATCTCACGACATTCAGAGATTTGCTCATACCTGAGGAGCGAGAGCGTGTCAGTCTGACTAAGGGCCTGCAGGCAGGGCCACACATAAGGGGTAGTAAGTGGGAAAGCTTTCTAGGGCCAGGCCACTTGGGGGGCCCATGGTCTTTGGAAGCCAAGAACCTACCTAGATAACCTTTATTTTTAGATTTTTAGATATTTATGTCAATATCTATTCAGAGTTGGGTGTTTACACAGAGCCGTGGCTCCGCTTACGGCCATTTAAAAAGCAGTAGAAAAGCAGAAAGTATAGACTATAACTTCTAAAGGCTTTGACATAAGTCTTCAGGTTGACCCGGCCAGCCAGGTCTGACCAGTTTTTCACAAACCTGGCCAATTGACCAACCAGCCGGGTCTACCACAATGAAGCTGACGAGCAGCATCATCCTGTTTTAATCATTGTAACCACCAAGATCCTGCTTTCTGTATTGTTTCTAAAAATTTAAAATTTAAATAGACCTAAAAAGTTCTTAATGCAAAGAAAGATACAAGGCACAAAGAAGTTGGGAATAACTGAAGGAACAGATTTGTGTTCAAAGTTTAAGAACTTTTTTGTAATGATTTCAGTAATTTTGCAGTGAGAGCAGAATGAACTAAGCCTAAATGTTGCAACCAAACATAGGCCAACTCTATAGTTTTGAGGGGCAGGTTGGTTTGGTTATTCATGTAGAGAACCGCCTTTTTTTCTTTTTTGTGTGAAGAATTTGTTGATGATGTTGATGTTGCAAGTCCCTGGTTGATAAGATAATTATTCTCTTTAAAAATACCTGTATGTGTTTATTGAGGGATGAGCGCACTCACACACATTGATAGGAATAAAGCTTGGGTAACTTTGGAGCTAATTGTGTGGGCAGGCCTGCACACATGCCGTGTTTAGTTCGTTGAAACAAACTCAGATGCACTTCTGCCTTCGGTGTGCATCTTTCAGACAGGTGTGAATACAGCAATCGCACTCGGGGGCGGACCAAACAAGCGCTCCGAGACCCAGCTGAAGAGGTGGTCTCGAAGCGCTTCAAAACGCACTCTGCTGCAGTTCGTTTGTGGTGTGAATTTGTCCGGACTCGATCCGACCCAATTGCAGGAAGCATTGTGCCTTTTATTTTTTAAATTTTTTAAAGCTGGGGTATGTGATTTCTGATTGGTCAAAGTTAACATGAGCTGTACACTTTGACCAATCAGAGCGAGGCTCCGATTCTCTGTTCTTATTGGCTGTTGGGAATGTCCATTCACTTTGGCACTACTTTGTTGGCGTAGAGCGTGTCAGGGAGGGACCATAGGGGAGGGACCAAAGAGAACAAGTGGAGCGGTTGAGGTATTTGGATTCGAATCTCTATCCCAACTGCAATTTTCTCCCCAAATCCTCCACCCCAGCTTTAAGAGGAAGACATTTCTCTAAGAGGACGTATGACAGAGTGGATGTTAAACCTTACACACACAGTATTAGAAGTAGAGTGTATAGGTAGCATCTAGAAGGCAGCATTAGACACACACACAGTATTAGAGCATGGTGCCGAGCTTCTGGCCTTTCCTCACTGAGCCAGAGATTATAAAACATTAATTATAAAGATATCATGGCAATTTGTTAATCATAAAAATATTTAGGGACAGAATCAATCATTGTTCTTTATGCTGGGCATGATGAAGATTGCATGAAATACGATGCCATTTTAGGGATATTTTATATTTAACAGTTATTGTCAATATAGTTTTTCAGATTTTGATCGTATGTCATGTGTCTCCCTTCTAGGATTACTGTCTACTTACTTATTTTCAACCAGATTTTTGTGAAAGCGTATTGAGACACCCAAATTTGAGACATTGAAAATTTCCTTTTTCATGTTAACTTTGACAGACCTTTTTAAAAACTAGCCCAATGTACTTCATCATAAATATTAGCTGGTAAACATGGTGCAGCATGTGTTTGGTGTATTATTTCACACTGTCATGTGTCTCTCTTTAGGATTACTGGCTGTCCGTTCTCTATAAGAAACTTGTTGGTCCGGAGGTTTTAAAAGTTGAAGCGTTTTCTGACTTTTCTCGCAGTAAAAGACTGAGGCTGTATCTGCACTGCACCAACAAACACAGGTAATATGCTTCACACTCACTCACTCACTCACTCACTCACTCACTCACTCACTCACTCACTCACTCACTCACTCACTCACTCACTCACTCACTCACTCACTCACTCACTCTCCCTCCCTCCCTTTCACTCACTCACTCACTCACTCTCCCGCCCTCTCTCTCTCTCCCTCTCTCTCTTGTCTCTCTCTCACTCTCTCCCTCTCTCTCTCTCTTACAAACATCTTCAGTAAGTTTTATCTGTAAAATTGTGTTCTAACTGTGTGTGTCTATATAATTCGTCTGTCTGTCTGTCTGTCTGTCTGTCTGTCTGTCTGTCTCTCTGTCTGTCTATCTGTCTGTCTGTCTGTCTGTCTGTCTGTCTGTCTGTCTGTCTGTCTGTCTGTCTGTCTGTCTGTCTGTCTGTCTGTCTGTCTGTCTGTCTGTGTTAATAGCAGTTCTTACAGCAGTGGAGCGGTCACATTGATTTCTCTGAACCTGAGTCAGAGTCCAACCCGGGTCCTCGTCCCTAAATCCGTCGGCTCCGACACAGTGACAGAGTTTGTTCTTCAATCTGACCAACCGGGAGAGGAAGGGCTGTACTCCAGGTGTGTGTGTGTGTGTACCTCTCTGTTGGTGTGTGTGTGAGTGTCTATTTGTGTGTGTGTGAGATGCTCTGAATGAATTAATGTGTGTGTGTGTGTGTGTGTGTGTGTGTGTGTGTGTGTGTGTGTGTGTGTGTGTGTGTGTGTGTGTGTGTGTGTGTGTGTGTGTGTGTGTGTGTGTGTGTGTGTGTGTGTGTGTGTGTGTGTGTGTGTGTGTGTGTGTGTGTGTGTGTGTGTGTGTCTGTCTCTGGGAGTGAGTTTTTGTATGTGTGTGTGTGTGTTAGAGAGAGAGTGAGTGTCTCTCTGTTGGTTTGTGATTGCTGTGTCTGTGTGTGCGTGTCCCTCTGAGTGAGTGTGTCCCTGTGTGTGAGTGTCTATTTGTGTGTGTGTGAGATGCTTTGAATGTGTGTGTCTGTGTGTGTGTGTGTGTGTGTGTGTGTGTGTGGGTCCCTGTGTGTATGCTTGTGTGAGTGTCTGTGAGATGCTCTGTGTGTCTCTGAGTGTGAGTTTTTCTGTCAGTTTCCCTGTGTGTGTGTGTGTGTGTGTGTGTGTGTGTGAGAGAGTTTCTGTATGCTTCCTGTGTGTGTGTGTGTGTGTGTGTGTGTGTGTGAGTGTCTCTGTGTGTGTGAGTGTGAGTCTGTGTGTGTGAGTGTCCCTCTGAGTGAGTGTGTGTGAGTGTCTGTATGCTTCCTGTGTGTGTGTGTGTGTGCCTCTGAGTGAGTGTGTGTGAGTGTCTGTATGCTTCCTGTGTGTGTGTGTGTGTGTGTGTGTGTGTGTGTGTGTGTGTGTGTGTGTGTGCGTGCGTGCCTCTGAGTGTGTGTGTGTGTGATGTTAAAACAGGTCCAGGTGCACGTACATAATAAACCTATTTATAACAGAATCTGCTAGTGTCACATGAGCTGAACACGTTTTATCACTTACCGATAATGTGAAGCACCGGCACAGTTTAAAACAAGCAGAGTGGGGGTGTAGTGGATAGAGCGCGTACCATATTGGCTCCGGCCTTCGTTGCAGTGGTCGCGGGTTCAAATCTGACCCGTGGACCTTTACTGCAAGTCATCCCCCCCCCCCCTCTCTCTCTCTCTCTCTCTCTCTCTCTCTCTCCCCCTCTCTCTCTCTCTCTCTCTGTGTCTCTCTCTCTCTCTGTCTCCCCATTTCAACTCTGTACTGTCTAATAAAGCTTGAAAATGCCCCTAAAAAAACCAAGTAGAGTTTAGTTTCCTTTACGACAAAGACCAGTCTTATTGTAAGTCTAATTTTAAAAGCGTTTCAATGTAGTAAATGGCTGTTTAAATATATGTATACAAAATGAATTGACACTTGTTTACCCACAGATTCACTAGGGGAAAAAAATGAATTTACAAGAAAAAATTCTAAAACTTACAACGAACCAAACAAACATAAATTGACATAGAATATTTAAAAAAATATAAAAAGGAAAAATTTGAAATTATCTGAACAAAACTGTGTGTGTGTGGGGGGGGGGGGGGGGGTGTCTGTGTGTGTGTGTGTGTGGGGGGGGGGGTGTCTCTGTGTGTGTGTGTGTGGGTGGGTGGGAGGTATACGTTTGTTTTATGCCTTAAAGAATAGGTTTAAATAATGATAAAGTTAAAATAACTCTTCTGTGTTTTTCCTTCAGATCTGTGAAACTGAACGGAGTGGTTTTAAAGATGGTGGACGATGAAACTCTTCCAGACTTTAAAGGCCGATCTCTCCCTCCGTCTGCTCACCTGCAGATTCCTGCGTTCTCATTGGCTTTCCACGTGTTTACAGAAGCTAAGGCTGCGGCCTGTGTATGACATCTGTGATGAGAGAAATGCGTTCCGAATCGCATACTCTTTCTTTTTTCTATTCTACATACTACATCCGACGATAAAAAAAATCTAGTTAGGATGCAGTAGGCATGCTATTGGGACATACTTTTACTCTTTTATTTCATCATAACATTGCGCCTTGATCTTGCCTCTTGCTTTTATATCCGTCTCATCCCCGTTTGTTTTCATATGGAGGCTTCGTCGATGTGACGTCACTTCACGTGCGCAATGGATTGTGGGTCAGAATCGCCCAAATAGGATGCAGTTTTCAACACTAACAATCTTGGCTGCATGAAGTAGGACATCCGGGTACTTCTAACCATCCTAAATCTGGCCACAAGAATCGGGACATCCTAAATCTTTTTTCTACATAGTATATCGTAGAAAGTATGCGATTCGGAACGCAGGGATACATTCACCCTGCGTTCCAATACCAATACTTCCCTACTATTTATTTAGTATGCCAGAAAAAGATTTAGGATGTCCCAATACATGCACGTCAATTGTAGTATGCTGAAAATACCTAGATGCCCCCACTCACTCCAATAGCATTTTGGAGTACTCGTCTTTATTCTTGACATTTCTCGACATAATGAAAAAAATCCCTGCGTTCCAAATCACATACTTTTTCTTTTTACTACACTAACACTACATACTAAAGTACAAAAGAGTTTTAGGGCTATGGGAGAGAAAAAAAAATCAGATAAGGACGTTTTTTTTTATGTCGAAATGTCAAGAATAAAGATGAATACTCCAAAATGCTATTGGAGTTAGTGGGGCATCTGGGTATTTTCAGCATACTACAATTAACCTGCATGTATTGGGACATCCTGAATCTTTTTCTGGCATACTAAATAGTAGGGAAGTAGGGGATTGGAACGCAGGGACAGTGTGATGCATACTACTTTACTGAAATATAAAATTCCTGTTTGGATATTTCAGTATAGTATATTATGCAAGAGAAATACAATGTGCTATATCTATCATCACATATGTATTTCTCATTACACCTCTGACCTCTCATACTCACTGGCATCACTACTGAACACTGAATGGACAAACTGGATGGATTTTTGTCTTTTTTTTTGTAATTTTCATACGAATACGAATGCTGGAGTTTCATATTTATATAAACGATATATAAAAGATTGTGTTCTGTGTTTTTCTAATTCCATTTCACAAAGGAGGTGTAACTTTCTACGCAAACCAATTGTGGTGAATGTAAACTGTAAAGGCATATTAATACATAAATAAATGTTCAAAAAGAAAAAAAATAGCACATATTTACGGGGAAAAAACTCTGATGTACAATTTTAGAAATGGTTCAGGTTTTCTTGTGCAACAAAAATGACATAAGTATGTTTTTCCTCTTAATTTAAGACTTAAATCTCAGAATTCATATAGACTGTACAACATATCAGGTGTGGCTTATTCCAAGAATAAGGTCATTCTTGGAAAAGAGATTTTAATCTCAATGAATTTTACCTGGTTAAATAAAGGATATTGATTGATTGATTGATTGAAGATGAAAAAATTATATCATAAATTATTATTATTGCACTTTTATAATTAAATAGGCCATTATATATAGCCTACATAATTTCTAACAGCCACACAAGAGTACACAAGATTGTATCTGCTATTTATTATACTGTCATTCATTTTGATAGCGTAAAATAATTAAAAAATGAATAAAAAACTGATTTGACCGGAGCCGTTTGACCGTTACACCCAACAGCTCTGACTTTGACCAATGACAGCAGACGTTCAGATGAGACGTAAAACTGAGGCGCCAAAGTTACGTTAACGGTCTGAGTGACGATGGGACATTATAACCATAAACGAGGCGGATTATTTTCTCTTTTTTGGATCTTTTATTTTTCTTCAGTGTCTTTGGAGGAAAAACTGGAGATGAAGAGGCTACAGATAACACCAAGGGACAACCGACTGAACCGTGAGTTTTGCGTTTTAACGGAAGAACTGGCTAACGCGAGTATAGCCTAGCTAAAGAATAAAGATATCAACGGTTTTTTACGTTATTGATTTTTTAGCTAAAAATGTCAAAGTAGACATCGCTGGGTTGATTAGGGGCCAACGTTATATAGTCAATGGGGCGACTGCATTACACAATGAGCTCTTTAAAAGATAACCGCCGTGCCCCCCTATGCCCCCTATCATGGATGATTGTTGATTTACCGGAAATAAGCTAGCTCTCCGGTCAGACCGTATACGTAGATCCCGTCTACATGTCTACATACAATACAGTTAAACATTTACGTGAAAGCTTACGTTTCTAATTTAACTATAAGTATCCAGTATAATAAATACATCTCTGCCGTTTGTAACAAACCAAACCGCTTAGAAATCGGTTGAAAACTCAGTGAGATATGATGATTTAAACCTTTAATTGACGTCTGCCTTAGTTGACTACTAATGCAGTATCAGTCAGACGAGTCTCACACTCCGCTTCTAGCTAGCAACTAGTATAGGGTTAGCCTTTAGGAACAATTTAATTTACATCAACTCAGTCTCCTAGTGAAGTAGCCTATGTTTAATTAAGCTACTACAGTCTCAGGCATAATGTGGTAGTTTAAAACGGCCCTGAAATTGTGAGATTGTTGACATAGCATTCAAGTTGCTTTTCGATCGACTGAGTGTGCAGTGGAGAGAGAAAGAGACGGACAGAAAATGTATTAAGAAATATTGTATTATTATTAACTGTTATAGTAATTTTTTATGCACTAGTTTTGTAAATGTCAGCCTATATTGTATTATATGCTGCACATGTTTTTCAGAAACGGCTGGTAGTTTACAGTGGGGTTGAGCCGATCAGCTATTTAAAGCACAATTGGAAATATTTTTCCCAATGCTAAAAAATTATTATTATTATACATTAAAAAATATATTTTATTTGCTACCTATTGTCTTACTGTTATAGTAATTTGCTATTCACTCCTGACCAGTTTGTTTTAGCAACTATTGGGTCATAGTTTATCATGTATTTGCCCCAGCTCCGCCATTGTCATTTCCCCTCCATGACCGGACTGATGACCATCGTGAACAGGAAAACGCCTCTGCCGAAAGGTAATGTTACATTTTCAGTATTTTGTAGTTAAATTGAAAGTTTTTAGAATTTTACATTTCACCTCTACTTTGTAACTGTGTGTATGAAGCTATAACAGTATTGAAATAACTTGAATAGCTTTGCAGTAATGTCGGTCAATACTAATATTGATAAGCTAGCAGCGCAAAGTAGCTACAATATCTCGGTTTATTGATAAGCAACGTCTTCACCCGTAAATTGCTACTTGAATTAAATTGCTACTTAATCCACTGAACTGATGCAAGACAAGAAGTGTTGTATAGAAAGCATTACATAAAGTTACACATAAAAAATGTAATTGATTCCTTATTTCTCCATCATACAATACTGACTTACATTAGTTTTATTTGTATGTTGCCAGTAACTTAATTTTTATTTTATTTGTAATCGAACAATAAGATAACCTGGTTCTTTTGTTTGCCATTGCAGGAACTAATGGACGGCCTTCTCTGCTGGATACTGTCGAGTTGGGGCCTTGAGTCTCTAATGTCAAGGTAAGCTGATGACTGGTGTCCACTGTAATAATGGCCACTTAATATTTGGTCATGTTGTGCCATTATCTCACCTTGTGTTGTTAACAAAATAGTCAATTTAAGAGCAGAAAGCTAAAGAATAATTTAGATTCTCAATTAAAGATCAAATAATTACATCTCACGTAGTAAACATGGCAGTATTGCAATAACAAAAAAAGCTCATGTCCTCTAAATGTAATCCCTTCAAATCTACAGTATTGGTTCTCTCATTCTCTTGAAATCTGTCTCTAGTGGACAGGTGTTGTAAACTAGCATTTATGCTAAAACACTGTAAACAATGCATCTGGTTTTTTGTCATGTCCATGCACAAATAAAATCTAAATAAAAAAAATCAGATCCAGCCCAAACTGTTACATCAATAAGGGATAATTTATTCTACTCAAAGTTTACAATAGTTCATTTTACGAATTTTATGGTGAGTGAGTGTCTCCCAAAATCCACAACTCCACCTCAAACCAAGGAAAACAAATACAATATTCTGTAACAATATCCAACCAAAATATATCAAATCACATGCTGCACAGAGATAAACATAATAAAAACATCAACAAACACATACCGGTCTCAAAAGCCACATAAAGTCACATTAACACGCCCGGCTGCCGTATTACAAATTAACTATTGATATAACACTACAACAATATATGATATCCTTTGTATTTGCTACACTTTTATTGTCCCATTAACTTTGGAGCATTATCATAGACAAATTGGCAGAATTGCTGTATAATTATGGCACCTAAACGAGCAGTAATTGAAAGATTACTTTTTAATTGACTTACCTGTGTCAATGGTCTGTTTTTCTCTGTTTGATTATTGCTCATGATCAGATTTCTAAGTGTTTACTACTATTGTATAATCTCCACTGGTCTTGCTCATCTCCTTTCTGTTTTTCTGATACACTGCCGCCATCTGCTGGACGAAATATTACATCACTGAAATAACACATACTGCTGGTTGTCTTCTCCATTCAAATAAAAACTTGATATGATTATTTATTAATTCACTAATCTTTAAATAATAAAAGATTATTAACATAACTGGCAATGCCAACAATCTGCTGGACAAAATGACACACTGCTGGTGTCAAATAATATCTTGATATGATTATCAATTAATTCACAGCTTAAAATAATAGAACATTATTAACATAACAACCAATGACAAAATATTTAACATATTCAGAGAAACTCATTGGGAACACTGCTGTGTGCTGCTGTGTTTTAATTAGTTATCATTCCAACACAAGGGCTCAGCAAACACTCTCTCTTACTTAGAGAACAAACAGGTTTTACATTGTCAGTGATCACACTCCTTAACTTATTATTTCTTATATTGAAAAGCTACTTTACCATGTAATAGGTAGACATTAAAACAATAATTACAAAATCATCCTTCACTCATCCCCAAAAGTATTGTTGTTGCTACCAGATACTGAAAATCACTTTTCACATTTAATTCTAAACCTTGATTATAAAATATATGTTCTATCAATTGAAAAACGTTAATATGTTTTAGTGAAAAAGGCAGACACATTTTTAGGCTCAAAAACTTGCTGATAATTCAGTGAAGACTCACTGTGGTGTGGAAACTGAAATATAATTGTGTCTAGTGCAGTTAATAAAATACCAGATGAGACAATATTCTGATTCTCAGTAGATCTTTATTGCTTGTAAACAGAAGCCATCATCAGTGATACACAGACATGCAGATATGATGGGGAAAAGCATTCTCCCCTTTGTGGTTATAGTACTTAGAATTAACACACATTAACTATAGACAACACAGGCTGTAAATGTTTTCACTCAAGGTGTTGCATGATCTTGCTTCACATGGTCCCACACCTCGTTTCCTACAACACCTCACCTGTGCTGTAACACACACAGGAGGAGGATTCAACCCACTCCAGGCCAAACTCCTTTATAATGAGTTTACGTATTTAGTTTCCCAACAACATAAAAATGTTCTTATAAATGATTGATCCTATGAAATATACACATGGCAGTTTTCAACTTTTATTAAATTTTGAAACAAAAAGCCTATCATAGATCAAGTGTAGCGTTAAGCAGGCATTCAGATATTTCAACAACAGATTTTTTTCCACATTTAATTGATAGTGTGAATCAACATCACCCACAAAAAACTCTCTCACAGTGACCCAAAACCCTCTGGTCTATCTGCTGTGAATTGACATGAAAAGAAACAAAGCAAACAAAAAGCAAAATCTCTAGATGACAACAGATAAAAACACATTTTGTCCTAAGCAACACATCATTCATCAAATCAAACTAAATTAATTAAATTATACTCATTATACCAAATAGTAAAAACTGTTTATCAATCTAAATTCATTAACTCACTTTACGGTTAGTATAGTACAAATAAAATTGTAAAAGGAAATCACACTTTTAACACAATTTAAGATATCTGTAAAAGATAAGCATTTCTTTTAGCAAAACATAGATGGGTTAGAGACAATGATTTCTATTTTTAAGTTACTCAGAATATACAATTTGATTCCTTAAATGTTCATCGAATAGATTTTACAGCTGAGAACTGTTCACAACATCCCCATGTAAAACATTCAAACATCACTTATCTGATCAAAGAAAAATCTCAAATATAAAACAGATTATGGTAACATTCATTTAAGTACATTCTCAAATCGCAGGTTTCTATGTATGCCTAAAGAAAATGTTTGTTTTTTTATTTTTATTTAAACAAAACTCAGACTTAAAATGACTGGTTTTAAATGTCACCACGCTGTTTGTACATTGTGACATGGGTTTGTGTCATCAGTCTAGACCCCAGTGCCTTCTGTTTTTTTTGTTTCGAAATATTTCTATTTCTTTATTAAGGACAAATGCATTAAAAACATTGTTTCATATTATAAAAACATAAAACAGATGCCACGCATACAGGTGTTAGTTGAAACTAATTTGCAACCCCTGTCCCTGATTTAGGCATCTCCTAAAAAATTCACATGAATAAAAATACAGGGATCATACATAGTAGACATAAAAAAATAAAAAATAAAAACAATAAAAACAAGGACAATGATGAATTAATAAAACAAAAAATAAAATAAAAACAAGGACAATGATTAATGTGTGTATGTGAGCGTGTGTCAATGTTCACAGGGTTTATTCAGTTTCAACCATTGTTTTACTTGTGAGTTAAAAACCTTGAGCTCTGTCAATGTTTTGATTTCTGTTGGTAGTGTATTCCACAGTTTAGTGCCTATTGCTACAAAGGATGATTGACCGAATGTGGTTTTGCGTCTGGCTGTTCTACAATTTCCGCTGGTTGCACCCCTAGTTGTAATTCTGCTGTCCAGTTTGTTTATCATTTGGCAGAGTATTTCTGGAGCAAGGTTGTTCACACACTTGAACATTATCTTTAAAAATGAAAAGTTTACAAAGCTGTCAAAACTCAGCAAATTGTGTTTCTTTAAAAGTTGGCAATGATGCCATCTAGTAGGTTTCTGATCCATTATTTTAAGTGCCTGTTTGTATAATGATTTTATTGGTGTCATTGTTGTTTGGTTGGCTTGACCCCAAACGGTTATACAGTATGACAAATGGGAGAATATCATGGCATGCATAAATTGTTGTGCTGCCTTAAGAGGTATATATTGTCTTATAAGGCGAAAGCAATTTAAGTTGGTCTTGACAGTCTTGCATAGCTTCTTAACATGTCTGTTAAATTTAAGTTGAGAATCTAGAACAACACCTAAGAATTTGAACTCATCTACTTGATCTATCTCTATCTCATCAATTTTTACTCTGGAATTTTCGTTGGCTTTTCTTTTAATTGAAAAGCACATTGACACTGTCTTTTTATAATTTAAGGTCAAATGATTGTTTCTGAGCCACTGGGATACACCAGACATCTCCTCTGATAGAGTTTTAGCTGCCAACTGAGTCGTTTTTGCAGACACAAATACCACGGTGTCGTCTGCATACATTTGGCATCTGGCTTTTTTACAACTGTCCGGTAAATCATTAATATATAAGCTAAAAAGTAAAGGGCCTAAAATAGAACCCTGTGGAATTCCCATTGAAAAAGTCTGGACAGTTGACAGGGTAGAATTAGATCTAACCCACTGCTCTCTATGTTTAAGATATGAACGGAACCAAGCAATTGCCTCATCTGAGAAATTAAATGTTTTGAGTTTATTAAGGAGAATTTCGTGGTTAACGGTATCAAAGCCACCTGCCACCACTACATTCCCCTCATCTAACAACTGTTTTATAGTTTCAGTGAGGTAGCAGTTTGCCAACTCTGTTGAGTACCTTGCTCTGAATCCAAATTGTTTGGGGTGCAGTAGATGTTTATTTTCTAAGTAATTCACAAGTTGTTTAGCAACTGTTTTCTCAAGAACTTTTGAGAGTGCAGGCAAGATAGAAATTGGCCTATAATTAGAGACCAGGTCAGGTGAACAGACTTGTGAATGGGAGTTATAATTGCCTTTTTCCAGGGCTCAGGAAATTCATTGCTTCTGATGGAGCAGTTGACAACATGAGTCACTGCCACTTGAACAACAGAACTGTGCTTTTTAATAATTAAAGAATCCAATCCAAAATAATCCTTTGCCTTAGATTGCCGTAACTCCATTATAACTTTACCAATCTCACTTTGATTGACCTCTTTAATATGAAAAGAAGTCGAGAGATCTCTCTGTATATCCTCAAACTCAATTGGTCGGAAATTAGTTGCCAGTTCCTCAACTGATTTAGTGAAAAATGTATTAAATTAATTTGCAATTTCCAATACATCATTACTAACTGTTCCATTTATATTTAATTCCACATTAGATCTTTTCATATTTGATGCCCGATTAGTCAAAGTATTTAGATGTTTCCAGATTGCTGAGCTTTTCCCTTTTGAGTCAGCAATTAGTTGCATAAAGTAACAGGTTTTTGCCATACGCAACTCCTTTGTTACCTTATTTCTTAAACCTTTGAAAATAAGTGTGTCTGAATAATTTTTTGTTACCAATGACTGTTTAAGTGCAAAATCCCTTTTCTTCATTAGTTGATGAATATCCTTATTTAACCATGGTAAAGCCCTGGGACGACGTGGCTTTCTCAATTTCTGAGTGTATTTCTGCATCAGATCAGTAAATGTTTTCATCATTGTATCACAACAGGTGTTTACATTGTGAGATTGTATAACATCCCAAGAAATATTCCGCAAGTCGTTTTCAAATTGTGTTGTTTTGTTCTTTGGAATACCTGCAAACTCTGGTTTACCATTGCACCAGGATTTTAGACGTTTTTTGGTTAGTTTTCTAACTATTAAAACCATATTATGGTCAGACAGGCCTGTGATTAAATTGTATGTCTTTGTCACTCTCTCAATTCTATTTGTAAAGACCAAGTCAATGAGGGTTTTGCTGACTTTAGTTAGTCTCGTTGGTCCTTTGATCATTTGCTGAAAATTATGCTTTGAATATATTGTTTTTAATTTTTGCTTGCTGCCTTTGTGCAACCAGTTTATATTATAGTCTCCCAAAAATATAGTTTCACAGCTACAATTTAGTTGTTTAAGTAGTTCGTCTAGATCCTGGTAAAATGAGGCACCATGTGATGGAGCATTATATAGGTTTACAATATTGAATTTCATTTTTGTTGACAACACAACATTAATAGCAATAAAAGGTGTGTCCAGATTAATTTCATTACATTTAAAACTCTCTCTTATATAAATCATTGCTCCACCCCCCCTACCCATCAATCTATCTTTCCTAAAGCATACATAACCTGGTACATCAATCATATGGGTTGGGATATTACAGTTAAGCCACGTTTCAGTCAAACATAAATAATCTAGATTGGAGTCTGTTAATAGGTGTTGAACCTGATCTTGTTTTGAAATAATACTTCGAATGTTCAAGTGTCCTCCTACAATACCCTTTGGTTTGGTCTTTGAGTCCCATATGACCTTTGCATGATTTACAGTCTGGAAGAATCTAAATTGTCTCTGTTTACCTTCAGCGCGACCACTGTGTTTGCATGATTCACTGATTGCGTGTTTCACTGCATATTTTCTCCCTGTTGACAGTTGTTGAAGCCCGGCTGGCTGTGGTTGAAGCCCAGCTGGCTTTGGTTGAAGCCCGGCTGGCTGTGGTTGAAGCCCGGCTGGCTGAAGCCCGGCTGGCTGAAGCCCGGCTGGCCGTGGTTGAAGCCCGGCTGGCCATGGTTGAAGTCCGGCTGGCCGTGGTTGAAGCCCGGCTGGCCGTGGTTGAAGCCCGGCTGGCCGTGGTTGAAGCCCGGCCGGCAGTGGATGTAGCCCAGCTAGCTGAGGATGTAGCCCGGTGGGCTGCGGCTGTAGCCTGGCTGGTAGTGCTTGTAGCCCAGTTAACTGAGAATGAAGCCTGGCTAGCTGTAATTGTAACCCTGCTAGGTGTGGTTGTTGCCCAGTTAAATGAAGGCCTGTTAGCCATGATTGTATCCCAATTAGCTGTAGTTGTGGCCCACTTAGCAGCGGCCCTGTTAGCTGTGGTGGTTTAGCATCCAGGTAATGAGAGTTCATTAAAGGTCCAGGATTAATTTCAATATCGCCAGCCAGGAGCAGTATCATCAGAAAATGTGCAATTCCCAGGAAAGGTTTAAGTTGGTCTGACTGTTCATCTTTACCTGAGGGTAGCCTTGCACGTCCATTGTCCAGTAGTTTTGTGTAGAGCAGGTGTTGACTCTGCTTTGCTGGGTAGAGGACTTGTTCACTGTTTTTATCTATTTGTTGTGTGAATGTTAAGCACAAGAGTAGATAAGAACATACTAAAGCAATAAAGAGACATGTAGATGGCAAAAGCCGATATCTTTTGAGGTTTTTAGTTGTTTTTTTTGGCATACACACAGAGCCTGCCAACCTGTGTGACTGCACGGCGGCCATCTTTGTTTTATTCTAGCGAACCCTTTCACATTGACATGCTATGAAGTTAGTTTATCACAACAGTACTTCAGCGCTGCCCGCACTCCTTTGTCCGCTCGACTTGACATTAGTTTAAGTATTTGAACCTTCTTTGTGTCCTTCTTCTTCTGCATCTCCTCAATCAGGAAGTCCAAGTGGACATAGGTGGACAGTGAAACGACATTTAGGGCGATCTGCTCCAGATTCATAACATGCTGGTAGGCCTCATCCAGCAAAACAGTTTTTTCTGCTTCAAGGTTTTCCTTCTCTTTTTGAAGTCTTTCCAAAATGCTCCCAATCTCCCCAGTCTCTGCTTTATTCTTATCGTACTTGTCTTTCACATCTTGTAGAGTTTTTTTTACTTTCCTCGTCTTGTTCACAAACTTCCAGTTTTCTTTCACATGATCTGACACAGGACACTTCCCGGTACATGAAGTACAGCGACTATCTTTTCCTCCTGTCATGACCTCACAGTGCTCTGGACTCCAGGCCATTGTGCATCCAGGATAGTGACAGTTCTCCTCACACTTCTTGCAGCAAACAGCTCCTCGATAAAACAACCCCCACATCCCACCATCGATACGTTCTATCTCTTTATAGGGCTCATCAACTTCTACAGTGAACTCTGCATTGTTCTTCATCTGTTCTTCATGTTTCTTCAGACCATCCTCAGTCTGTTGGATTTCTGTCTGTTTTAGTGCAAGCAACTCAAGTCTTTGTTGTAGGTTCTGGATGCAGGCTGTCAGCCTGACACGTTCGTTCAGGACCTGCACGGTTGTTTCCAGCTTTTGACGTTCAGTTTCTCCCAGAAAGTTTGTGAACTTTTTCATTCCATTCTTTGTAACTGTATTTTCGACCTCATTGTCTTCCCTTTCATCATGTTGGCAGTTATCAAACAAGAAATTAACCGGCTGTCTCTTATCATTTTCAGCACACTTAATGTTTGCTTCATTCAGTGCTCCCAGAGCGTTTTTGGGTGTTTTTCCATTTGAGTGTGTGAATAGAGCAACAATGTTCTTCTCCATGTCTTTTCCAAACAGATCCACCACTGAGTCGAAGATGTACCTCAGTCGCTCATCCAGTCGATTCACACTTGCTTTCAGCACCAGCCCCACCACATTCATCTCATGAACTCCGTCCTCTGAGCGGAACAAGTCAAATAATCTTTGACGGACAATGACATCATTTTCGATTCCTCCTATGTTCCCGTATCCAGGAGTATCGATGATGGTCAGAGAGTAGGGCAGAGTGTAACATTCAAAACCAAAGATCTCGTACACGATCACATCTGATGTCTGACTTTTTGTCTGACTATTCTGTTCTTTCTTCTCTTCTTCTACGATCTGAAACCAGACATCATCCTTCCACTCCACTCCCATGGCGTAGTTGACCAGAGCGTTGATCAGAGTAGATTTTCCTGATCCTGTTTCACCCACAAGCAAGATGGTTTTATTGATTTTATTTGGATCTTTTTTACCAAGAGTCATTCTTTTCATAGTTCCAATGTTTTCTTCCTTTGGCTTCAGCTGGTAGAGAGAAGGAGATCCTGACTGGATCAGAACTTTGCAGGTGATGTGATCAAATTTCCTAAAGAAAAAGCAGATAATTTACATTTAAGATTTCCTCCTTGTACAACATGTTATTTTCTAATCATTGTTAAATCCACGGCAAATTAAATATAAAAAAAATACAAAAATAATCAAATTATTAATCAATCTATAAAGCAAGAAACGTCTGTCTGTCTGTGTGTCTGTCTGTGACTCGCATATCTCTCTGACTGTTAGTCAGATCGGCCTGAGCTTCCGGAGGTGGCTTGTGCACAGCACGAAGGTGTGCGTCCTTGAATTTGAAGTTTTTTCTATTGATTATTGAGATGGGAATGAATAATTTTTGGACACATGCCACTTTTTGTTCAAATCTAAATAAAAGCTGAAAAGACTGCATAAGCTAATACCTGCTTCCTACGGGCACTGCACTAGTTAATCTAAAGGAAAGACACATTTAAAAAAAGTAAAATCTGAAACATTTTAAATGGATGAAAAGACAGGTTCGGGCACATGTAAAGGCCAGGACACACCAGTCCGACTACCCGAAAATGGAGACTGCCGATTCAGGGAGCTCCAGTCTTCCCGTCGCGGCCGAAAAAGTGCAAAGAACACACCAAACCGACTGCTGACTTTCCGTACGCTCTGCACTTGCGCGGGACGTAATGTCTCCATAACAGCAGGCGGCGCTAATCTGTATTGTGGCCCGAAAAAATACGGAAGCCGGAAATAATGGGACGCCTCTTTAGACCATAAACATAGATAGAAATAAATGTATATTTATGGACCATAAAGAGCACCATTTTTAGCAGAGAGTGTCGAGCATGGTGTTGAGCAGTCAACAAGGGTTGATGCATGTGAGTACTCGCTGAACGAAACAAACAAACACATTAAAACGATGGCTAACTGTTGTTAGCTGTTTGTGCTACCCGCCTCACTTCCGGGCTTCACTGATTCGCTAGCCCTCCACAAATCAAATTGCTCCAACTGAAAGACTGCCCGCCGCCAAAAGAAGCCCGACGACATCTACGACGACCGATTTCACGGCACACACCAAACAGATTCGTGTCCCCGCCCCCTCCCGACTCTACGACGGCGATTATCGGGCCGGTGTGTCCTGGCCTTTACAGTCTGGTCTTATAGACATACTATGCAACATTTTAATTAAAACATAAATTATAGAGTCACACAAAAATAACCCCTCTCAATGATCACTAATGCCCCACTAGAATGTGTGGTGGTGTGTTTATCTGCACAGTCCTTCTCTCTCTGGCTGTATTTTTACATAGTAACATTTGTTGTTTTTGTTTTGTAAACAGATGATTCAGACTTAGCTCCACCCCAGCTCCTCCCACTGCGCACAGGGGAAATTCTGTGGTGGGTGGACACACTCAGAGATAGCCTAACTATCAGTTTTAGCAACTGAGCTAACCAAAAGCAGAAGTGGATAGGGGAGGGGTTGCTGCTCTGTGCTCTGCTGTATGTTCAACACTCTCTACGTGCTCAATTGATTGACGCCGAGACATGTCCCGACGGAGCAAAGGAAACCAAAACAAAGCAAAATACAGGGGGGGGGAGGGACTGTGCAGATAAACACACCACCACACATTCCAGTGATGCAGAAGTGATCATTGAGTCAGATTACTTTTGTGTGACTTTGTTTTCTGGAAATGTTGCATAGTCAACCTTTTTTAGAATTAATTTACAGTATATAAATATGTAATAATATCAATGGTGTTGTTAAGGTCAATTTACTGAGAGATTTTTCCAAAAGTTTTATAAATGCAATGTTACCATACGTGCATTTATAATCTCTACATGTTTCACTTTGGCACTTTGGAAACTGTAGTCGTGAAGAAACATACAAAAGTCTATTTTTTAGATTTGACTACATGTGACTTTTTGTCACATCACAGCGTTGTCACCTTAATGCATTTCAATAATAAAACAATTTACAGTGAAATACTCACGAGCAGGCCATGGTAAGAGCTTCACAGGAGCTGGAGGATGGGCTCCTTATTAGTTCTCTGGATGAAGGAAAAACAAGTCAGTGAGCTCCTGTCAGCTGTAACCTTTTTAGTTATTATTATAAGATTCTATATCATAACTGAAGTAATTAAAGTGTTAAAGGACACCACCTACACTGATTTTAAAATCAACCTTCATGTTACAACCCACAAATAATCATTGTGGTAATTTCTACCTAATAGAACTTTAACTTCAACTCATGTCATTTAAATTATTTTCCCATAATCAGATATCAGATCAAAAAATCAAATTAATGTGTTTGGTTATTCATTATGTTAAAGCCTCCGTAAACCCAAATCCACAAAATCCTTCTAACTATGTAATTTGGATAGTTAAAGAGTTATGAGGCGGGCTATGCTCTGGTTCTTACAGTATTAAACAATGAACCAATCACGGCAGTTCTCTGCCCGAACGTTCTATAAAAACAACGATTGTTGGATGGACAGAGTTTGATACGGCCGCACCCACAGTCCTGTCAATCAGTCTGGACTAGGGGAGTACACGTGTAACCGGTTATTAAATCCTAACCGTTTACAAAAAATCAATAAACTAAAATCTTTTTCTTTATTTTTATAAGTTTTGAAAAACATTTTAATATGCCTATGAGACATGCATTCATTAATTTCACGTCACACCCCTTCAAACCCCTTGTCTAGACAGTAAAAAAAAAAATTTTAAACTAAGTTTTATAAAACATTTTCAATCAGATTATTGTAAAAGCTTGTTGAGACAACTTTGACATATTGAGTTTTTCTATTTTCTATTATGTTTTATACCAGGTTTCCAAAAGCTTAAAATACAATCAATATTATTTCCTGCTGTTGACATTTTAAAGTATTTCTTCATTTCAGTTTCAAAGAGTTCTTACCTTTGTTGTTGGCTTCACGATGACCCGGGGCTCTGAGACAGAGAGATGCTGCAGGAGTTTTTATATCAGTGGAGAGGAGGGTGGACGCTCAAGTCACATGATTTCACAGAAACAGTTTCAGAGACAGACACAGGTGAGGCTCTCAGTGCTGAATTGTATATTGATTGATTGATTGATTGATTGATTGATTGATTGATTGATTGATTGATTGATTGATTGATTGATTGATTCAATTTTATTTCAGACATATCAAAAAAAGAAAAATTAAAAGCATGAAAATACAATAAAAAAAATATGTTCAAATGATTTCAAATGATATTAATACATACATGTGGTTATATAAGAACATATAAACCCATGCAAAGTGATGATTGGTATAAACATACCTGCATTAGAGTTCCTGTATTTACACTAAGGGCAAAAATGCTATAGACCCCTTACCAGTCTACGTCACACAGCGTCACTCCCCTCTCTACTGCGCGTGTCCGTTGCAGAAAGAGACGAGCGACACAAGCCACAATCATGTCTTGTTGTGCTGTTGGATGCACAAACCGTTTATTTTTTGTTTGAATGGTGATAAAGCTAGTAAATGCCCAAATGCACCGCTGTAGCCTATAATTACATAAATGAGTTGTGAAATGTTAACAATAAGGACAGTGACCGGAGACGAGGCTATAGCAATGGAAAGCAATGGAGGCTTATTTACAATGACCCAGACGTTATACATCTCCGTCCTCTTCCCTTGTGTTTGACTCTATGGTTTGACTAGGCAGTAGGGGTTTGCACGTGTACACGTGTAGCCGGTAAGTAGGCTAAATCATACCATTTAGGAAAAATCAATAAACGAAAACCGAGTGGGGTCGACATGTGCTAGCCTACTGTAGGCTACTAAAGCAGATAACACAACACATTATTGTGTTTGGTTATACTATTTATTCATTTAACTATTTAACTGCTCCACCATAAGTTTCACTTTCCTTTTCATCTCCGTCTCAAACAGCTGGTCTGATAAGCTGGTCGGCTCGTGAGCCCAACGGCCCCGAAAGCAGGAGTCAGTCTAAAAACAGATGATCACGGCTAGTTATGATCACTTTTAAATGAAGAAGCTAAATTATGAAATAAAGGCATCTCTGCCTCTCTCTGTCTATCTGTCTGCCGGTCCTTGCTGTCACTCTCCAACAGCAGTCCGGCCACTGAAGTCGTCGGGGCCATTTCTTCTCATCATTTATCTACTCAACTGCCGGCAACGCGTATGGGTCATTAAGACGTATCTCGTTCAATAGTGTTAATGTTTCCGCATAACCAATGTTATCACTCGCTGATAAACTGTTTTTAGTAAGCTGACAACATCGCTATTTAGCACCATGGACCTATAAAGAAACACCGCAACTGCAATATAACCAAACGGGTAACCATGGCAACCAGCCAAACAATTTTTCTTTCTGCAACTATGCAGCGCGCGCATCCGCCGTGTTGATAAACAGATAAGGGGTCTATATGCTATTGATAAGAATCTCCTCCCTCCCTTCACAAACTGGTGGTTTGAAGTCACACCATTTCTCTGAAATCACGTGATGATACAATCCTTTAAACAAGGTCACCCTTTCACTTCAAATTTTATATTTTTCTTTTTAGTAAAAATAATAATTGATCGTTTTTGTTTATTGTTTATTTATTTTATTATTTATTTTCATGCTTTTAATTTTGATTTGTATTTTTGATATCTTCTATATAAAACTCTGCACCAAGGTTGGAACCTAGGTTAATTTTTTTTCAGAGTCCTGCGAGCCCACTAAAGAACTAACCATGAGCTTGTGGTGTAGTGGTTAGAGCGTCCCCCTTAGAGGTTCAGGGCTTTGCAGCAGACCCCGGTTCGAATCCGACTCGGTCAGTTCTCTGTATGTCTTCCCCTATTTGACCCATTCTGTCTAATAACATTAAAATTGCCAAAAAAAATATTTAAAAGAAAAGAAAAAACTACGTGGGCTGCGTCTCTATTTTGGACATCCATTGGTTTGTAGTAAAAATAAAGAATATTAAAAAAGATTCAAATTCGGGTTATTTAATGACCACACGGCCAGGCTGGTGGAATTCATTTTCAGTAGAAAGGCTATTTATAAAAGGTCCTTACTGTTGTTACACTTGAGCCAAAGCATGAAATGAAGAAGAGGCTCACTGGCAGGAAAAGGAATGCAGGCAGGTTACAACATGGGGTTGACACATTGAGCAAACAAAGCAGAGGATCTGTTTATGTGGAGAGAAGCTGATAAACAGCATGTGAGGAGGGGGGGGGGGGATCAGGTTACTGCAGTGAAACTCTCCCTGAGATCATAATCGCATACTTTCTTTTTTCTATTCTACATACAGCTGATCATAAAATGTACGTAATTTACATGCAGTAGGCTACAATTGGGACTTACATGTATCACTTTCATCATAACATGGCTCCTTGGGCTTACCTGTTGTATATCCGTCTCATCGCTGGTTGTTTTCACTCGGAGGCTCAATAGATGTGACATCACTTTCAGTACACATTGGATTGTGGGTCAGAACCACCCAAAAAACAATGCTGATTTCCACACTTAAAATCCTAACAGGATGTAGTAGGGCAAGTTTGAGCATGCTGGGCTAAATATTGGTATTGGTTAATCTTAAATCTTTTTCTAACATAGTAACAGGTGTGTAGGTGAACGTACAGAGTGAATTTAAGTCAAAGTGACCATCTTATTAGTGCAACATCATATTACCTATGGGATGTAATTTGCTTCAAAAATGTGCAGTTTTAGAATAACTAAAATAGCAGTGACTCAGTGACAGTTGCTGTCCTTTGTCCGTTCAGTGTCTTTGGTTTAATGTGAGAGAGAGACCTCTAGTGGTTCATGTTTGAAAATCATTGCTGCATTCCAATACCCATTCTTCCCTGCTATTCAGTATGGTAGAAAAATATTCAGTCTATCTAAGTACATGTGATCAAATACAGCATTTTGAAAAATACCCAGATGTCCTATTACATCAGGTGGTGATTTTGAGTGTTGAAACCAGCAGCTGCTTTATGGAGGTTCTGACCCACAATTCACTGCAGCAGAAGTTACATCACATGAACTGAGCCTCGCAGTGAAAAACAACCAGCGATGAGACGGATATATAAGCAAGAGGCAAGTTCAAGGACTGTTGTTATAATAAGATAAGTAAGTTGTATGTTGCAAATGTAAACTACAAACTTTGTATGGACAGCTTTAGTATGTAGAATAGTAAAAAGAAAGAGAAAGATGTTGCTTTTAGCGATAAACGTCTGTTTCGCTTCATTTTGACTGAAAGTTTAAGAATATTGTTTGCTCTGTTCGCTCCCTGTTTTGTTTACAGTAAATGCTTTTACCAAGTTTTGCACAGATCAAACAGAAGCAGAGAAGTGACAGTAAAACGATTTTTATGTTACAACTTTTAAAGACATCTTTGAATAAATATGCAAAATTGGCAATATCTAAGCAACTTTGATTTAATTAGCAACTTTTAAAAAAAACAGATGTTGGATAAAGCCAGAATTAAAGTCTTTATTTCATTTTTACAAACTATAAGTGTCCATATAAATCAAAATAAACAATGTACATGTCTTAGAAATACATTTAATCATGTATTTATAAAGAAATGGTCTCATAAATCAGACAGTGAACAACATATGAACAAATTCTTCTGTAATAACCTTCAGAATAGTGCTAAGAATGATTATAGAAAGTTTAGGTAATGGAAGGAAGTCCTTTAGAAGTTGAGATTTTTGGTTCAGAGTATTGAATAAAACTAATGCTGAGATAATGGCTGTTAAAAATGTATTGGAGAAGTATACAGACACAAACAGATAACGTTTAGTCAAATGAACATTTGAATGTACAATTTGGACTTTGATTTACTTGTATGAAAGACCTTTAACAGTACATAGCATAATTAAACATTGTCAATAATAGGTTTTCCCTTGGCTGACCCAGACTAACTGAAGCTTGAATACATTATAGAGCATTTTCCCTTCACCATAGATTCAGAAATATGTTGATTTGAAATTATAAACCAAAGCAAAAACAAACACAGTAAGACAAGGATTTAAAACAATGTGGATGGTGAGGATTGATCAGCCCATACATGCCTTGACTATGGACAGGGCTCATGGGTTTCAATCAACCCGTAAAACATGGTCCTAACCTGTTCATTCCAAATGCACAGTGCCCCCCCGCTCCGTTCGTATTGGCTCTGTGCTCTGTTCACATCACCGATACATGTCAACGGCTTGTTTTGTTCTCTAGCTATGCACCACTTTGAATGATCATTTCCACTTACCCAGTTTCCCCAATTAGTTTTTATAGATTTTATATTCTCGACTTTATATCCGGTTGCTGGACAGTAGGACACGTCGCCCTGAGTTGGCCACGACTGGACGTACACATTACTCTTTATTCCATTTGCAATAGTGAGGTAGAGATCTCCAACTGCAAGAACAAGAAGAAGAGCCAAGTTAGAGAAAACCTTTCAAACCTTAAAACAGCTTCTTACTGACATAAGATATGGAACAATAGGAAAACTTCTTGTTACGATTATCTTGAATTAAATAATTAACAATATTATCATAATTTTATCTTCAAAGTATTTCTAAAATGTGTTTAAAACATCCTGGAGACACTTTACATTTAGTTCAGGAATCTCGTTATTCCATCACAGATAGGACACTTCTTTGATTGGTGAAAACGATCTTAATAAAATGACACGGCCCGTTTCTCTGACTGGTAAAGGACCGGACAATACGCCATCCAAAATCAAAACGAGATTTCCACAGAGGCATGCTATCATGGGTACACTTGTGTGATGGAAAAACATCTCCAAAAAAGAACTCATTACCAAAGTAGAGTAGTGTGGATAAGGGCAATGAGAGAGAAGCAGCTTTTACAGAAGATTCATTATTCTCACCTTCCCTGTCCCCATCTGGTGACTGTTTTTTAGTAACGCTAGTAAAGAAACTTCCGCCATTTGACCAAAAAGCCCGAAATGGACTTGGGTCTGTAATCGGAGGGGGATTTTGGATCCAGTTGATAATGTTCATCATATCTGGAAGGTCCTGATGAAAGCCAACCGGGACGTCAAAGTCAAACGGGTACGCTCTGATGTACTGCAGATGGGCACCTTGAAATACAAAAAAACATTATATTAAAATAATATTCAAATCAGCCACAAAGATTTTATATGAAGATTTATATGAGATTATTACCTATTGCTGGGAACTGGTCGTATTTGAATGTTACACAGAGAAACGTCTGAGCGTGAACATTTCCACTTTGTGGCCAGAAGTTATTTGCTTCTCTTCTGAAAGGGAATTGTGGTGTGCTGTGTACGAGCCAGACTCCAGTGGTCCTGTCCATCATCACGACTCCTGAGGACACAGACAGACAGACGGACGGACGGACGGAAAGACAGACAGACAGACAGACAGACAAAAGTGTTTTTTTTATGGACAAAATAATTTATGAATGATAATATGTTCTCTGTCAAATTGAAGTACATGGAAACAATACATTTTTTTAGTGTACTCAAAAGTCTGGTGCTGGTCACCTGCTCATGCAATTCAGACTGACTAGACTCTGTGTTTGACTGAAAACATAGCGCAGGTTCAAAGAGCCGTTTCTCTCCTCACCTTTACTGTGGCCAAACCAGTCGCTGTTGGCCTGAGCTCCTGGAGGCTGATCGCTGTAGCTGATGAATGCAAAGTCGTCTGACTATAAATGAAGCAGAAGAAAGAGAAGAAACATTATTCTCTCAGTTTGCAGAATCACTGAGAATGTTTGAGTCATGGTTTCCTCTCTTGTAAAGTTTAAAGGTGCTACGAGGAACATTCAGCTTTTGTTAATTCTAGCGCCCCCTTTGGACAGAAGTGGTAGTGTTTTTACCACGCCAGCTGTTGTGCCTGGGTGAGGGACCCATGACATGGAATTTTACTTTTTATCTATTAAACATAGAACACGAACACAGAACTAGAGACAAAACAAAACAAAGAACCAACATGGACCTTTTCCACATGCAGTCATCTACATTGGATAACTGACAAAGGCATTTTAGTCGTAGGTTTCCTCTTGTGAAAAGTTTAAAAAACAACTCTCACCATTTGTTTGATCGGTTTAAGCATGGGTTCCAGGGTTCCTGCCAGACCGCCCCAGGGGTTGTTGATGTGGTGATTGTTGCTAGGTTCTCGCCGCGCTCCAGTTGAATCAATATAATAATATTCCAAACCAGTGAACCTGTTACTTTGTCTGGGCACCTTGTACATGATGAACCTGATAACGAGCAGAGGAGAGAAACGTCAGTCAGCAGAAACAATACAGACTCTATAAATCACTGGTCTCTTAGTGTAACACACTCTTCTCTGTGTCTGTGCAAATGAAATAGAAAGAGTAGATATATCAGAGTTCAACATAACCCATGGCCTACTGCCGTGGCCAGTAATACGATTTGCAGGGCAAGTTGATTGGCCAGTCACTGGGCCAGTTGGGAAAAACTTTAACGTTGAACCCTGTATAGCAGAGCAATAGTACAGCAATCTGTATTTAGTCTTTATGTTTCATAATATCTTTCAATGTAATTCAAATATGCCTATTTAAAGCCTTCTGTCTGAAAGCAGACACAGATACAAACTTTACTTTGATGGGTAGGTGATATTAAAGGATATGAAAGAAACTCACCAGTCCACTGCAGCACCGTTTTCATTCCTGCAGGTCACTTGGGCCTCAGAGCTGCAGCAGAGCAGACTGACACACACAATCAGCCTCCACATAACGCCCTGAAACACAGCAACAGGCAAAGACTTCAATCATTAGTTCCACTTTATCATAATGAAACTAGAAGTTTAACTCCATTCTGCAGTAGTTTGCTGGTAATTCAACTACATCCATATTTGCACAGTGATTCAAGTAGTTCACTGACTTTTTAGAAAAAAAAATTGTGTACTTAACAAGTGAATTTCTTGTGATTTTTATTTAAACCGGACCATTGCTGCTATAATTGAACCCCCGTTGCCGAGTTCCAGATAATAGAAAATCCAGATTTGTTTTTAACCAAAATGTGACATTCCTTGTAATTCAGTCCTTGTGAAAAGTACAGATGGGGCTGTTTTATTAAGGACAGGTTTAAATCTCAGGGCTTCTCACCTTACACAAAGCTGGATTTTAAACTAGATGAGGGAAACATCTAAAGAATAGTTGTTTAGTTATTAATTCTGTTAAATACATTTTACTAGTCTTGACATGTTTAAAGTACTTCTTCATTCCAGTTTCAAAGAGTTCTTACCTTTGTTGTTGGCTTATCCATGGTCCTGGATGCTGTGTGGTTAGAAAGATTCGGGATTAGCTTTTATATCATTGGAGACGAGGGCGGACACTCTCCGGTCACATGATTTCACAGAAATAATTTGGGTTTTAAACTGGAAATGTTTTGAACAAATGACGGTAATTCTTTTGCGGAAGTTGAACTAGTGAACTTTATTGCAGTGAAGATGACTGGGTCATGATGGAATAGTGATGCTGATAACAAGCAGTTTCAGCTCTGAGCGGATTGAATCATCCAAGAGGATTGTGTCAGAGATCTGTCGACGTCCCTAATGTAGAAATGTGCTTAGTGGGAGAGTTCTGTGTATGAGATACTTATGCAGAGTTAGTCTTTTACCTTGTGGAGATGGATGTCAGTGCAGTCAATTTAAGGTATTGTATTGTTTCAGGGGGGGCCATTAGAAAGAGAGAAAAAAGTTTATAGGGGAAGGTGGGGTGATTTGTGCAACTTTTTACTCAAAGTGATTTTAAAGTGAGGCCTTGACAGTTATGTCTCCAACTCAAATATGTACATATATTTCAGGATGTTGTGCATCCCTGGCAATAAAAACTTTGGATCTGGAATAAACTGTTTAAGAAATATAGCTTTCGGAAAAAAAGTTGTCTTGTCGCACAAATCACCCCACGTAGTGGGGTGATTTGTGCGTCATTGTGTCACAATGACAAAGTCACCATCATCATCTTTCTGGCCATCTGAACTCTCATCAGTGGTGTCGTTAAGTGGAATTGAGATGTCACTCTCTCCTGAGCTACTGTAGACTATCACTTTCTTTTGGTGACCAGCGTATACAGCCATGCCACTGGCACAACTCTCAGAAATGTACTTTGCACTAGTTGCTCCGTGCTTGTGGAACCAACTGCCACCTGACAAATGTGATTCCCCCTACATTTCTGCCTTTAAATCAAGGCTCAAAACCCATATGTACACCCTGGTGTTTCCTCCCCATTAACCTCTGCACTACTTACTTACCTCTGCACTACTATCTGTGTTTATGTGGATGTATGGGCTTTACGTCTTTTATTTTGGTTATTGTTATTTTACCTTCATTGTTTACCTACTGAATGCACTATGTACAGCACTTTGGACAGTGCAAACTGTCATAAATGTGCTTTTATAAATACATTTTACTTACTTACTTACTTATAACTCACCCAGGCCCTTGCGCACAAATCACCCCATCCCCAGAATTTTGGATAATAGGCATGATGCAGCAATTTAGGGTTGACATTGTGCTAACTATATAGACTCAAAGTGTAGCATACCAAAGCACTAAAACATGTGTCAAATGTTTTCAAACGTGTCTATAATTGTTCAGACACAATAATCAAAAAACCTTGATCATGGAAATTTTACTTTGAAAGGCAAAACACAGTTTTTTGAGCTTAAATGTGCTTATATCTTATTCCTTGTGTCTCCCTTCTTTACAGGATGAGTCAAATGGATGGCTCTTCTTAAATATGTGGTCACATTTCCAATTTCTTCCACGGTTTTCTAGAAACAAGGGGTTTTGCAACTTCCAAAATGCACAAATCACCCCACCTTCCCCTATAGCAAACATGAGTGCTTACTTAATAAATTAATATCTGTTTAATTGTACACTAAATGTAGGATTTTTAGAGTTAGCATAGTAATACATTTCCGAGATAAGCTTGAAAAATGTATAAATGGCTGACTTCCACTGGTAGAGATGGTGGGCACCGTAGATGCAATAGCAGCCACCACTAGTTTTACTACTAACACCCTCCTGTCCGGTGCCGGGGATTGAACCAGCGACCTCATGGCCACTGGTCGTCCCCCTCACCTCTAAGCCATCCTACTACCCAAGGCAAGGTGGGTGAAGTGTCTTGCCCATGGACACAACAACCATGACAAGTGGCAGGGCGGGAATCAAATTGCCAACCCTTCGATCATTGGCCGACCCGCTCTACCACCTGAGCCACAGTCGCCCCATTCTTGAATTTTGGGTCAGAATAAAGTGGAACAGACATGTGACATGTGATTAATCAAACTCTCTCAGATCAGCTGCTGATTGAGTGACACTCCCCAACCCATTATGAATCAGAATTTGTTTTCACAATAAACCAACATGCCACACTTCCCCTTTCCCTTTCCTCCCATCCTCTGACCTCCTCCTCCACTCTGAATCACTCAAAGGTTAATGGCTCGGCAATATTGCACAACTCAACTTGAACACCTCCCTGATTATCTAATCTTCATCTATTTATAATATTCTTCATTTCAACAACTTGACCATATGTCGATACTTGCAGTAACTTTAATACTTCATCTTTCTTGTGTGAATATTCTGGAAAAACTTACATGTATTTTCCTTTCTTTCTATTTGTGCACAGTAATACGGAGTCTGCCACACCTACATTTCATTGCACATACTGTATGAGCATGTGACAAATAATGCCTTTGAATCATGAATCAAAAATAATTTTGAATGAACTCAACATCGTAAGCCAAACGTTAGGGACTCACTCTGCCCATTAAAGGACTATTTGTAAAAAAAAAAAAAAAAAGTCATGTCTTAAAATTCCCAAATTGTCCACTGTACTTGTTTAAATTCAATGACAAAGTTGATTGATTGTACATCTTATTCACAAGTTACCGAAACAAAAACCGAAGCAGGCCATTGAACATCCAGTTTCCTCTCCAATCTATTCACCAATATAGATCCCCAGAAATGTTCCAGACAGACCCCTCCCTGACCCCATCATACACTGCAGTGGACCGACCCCTCCCTGACCCCATCATACACTGGACCGACCCCTCCCTGACCCCATCATACACTGCAGTGGACAGACCCCTCCCTGACCCCATCATACACTGGACCGACCCCTCCCTGACCCCATCATACACTGGACAGACCCCTCCCTGACCCCATCATACACTGCAGTGGACCGACCCCTCCCTGACCCCATCATACACTGGACCGACCCCTCCCTGACCCCATCATACACTGCAGTGGACAGACCCCTCCCTGACCCCATCATACACTGGACCGACCCCTCCCTGACCCTATCATACACTGGACCGACCCCTCCCTGACCCTATCATACACTGCAGTGGACCGACCCCTCCCTGACCCCATCATACACTGCAGTGGACAGATTCATACAGCAGAATGTGCTCATGGTCCTCAGTGCCACGAGACAGACGTTCATCTTCAATCGCCACACACCACAGTCAAGGGCCCAATCCCAAAGTCCTCCCTAAAGCCTCAAACCCTTAAATTTACTGACTTAAGATGAAATTTGACATTGAAGAAGAAGTTTCCCCTGTTCGGAAAGGGTGAATAAAGGGCACAAAGAGAGAGTGTTAGGGATAGGAGACACACACACACACACACACACACACACACACACACACACACACACACACACACACACCCAGTAACACATAAAGAGCCCTCTTGGACTTGATGATGTTACAGTGGGACAGTGAGGGACCTAAGCCCTCACTGAGAGCGCATCTCAAAGTGTGTGAGTCTGTGAAGGTGGACATTGGGATTGGGCCAAAAACTGTCAGCTCCTTGATAATATGACCTCTTGGCTAAGTGACCGTGGCACTACTACTCCCCAAGTGGTAGTTCACAGAATAACACACAAAACATGAACACAAATGGCTCTTACAGTGTGAACATAAGTAGTCAAATCAATCTGATCTTCTAGTTCTTACTTGTTCTTTTTTCATATACGTCTATCAGCTGTAGTATGTAGAAAATAATAAATTACAGTCTGAGATTTATTCAGTTTATTTAGATGAGACATAGATTCACAACATTACATACATGAGTAAAAAACACAAAATAAAAAAAAATAAAAAATTGTAATCTTAATTTATATATTGACATTTCTTTACAGTATGAGATTTAAAACGCAGGATTAGTTTTACTGCAATCAGCTGATCTGCCCCCCCCCCCCCCCCCCTCCTCACATGCTTCACATGTTGTTGATCATCTTCTCTCCACATAAACATGTCGGATCCTCTTTGTTTGCTAAAGGTGTCCGCCTCATTGCACTCCCAGACACATAAAAACATTAACACCTACCGAGACATTAAGTAATGATAAATAAGACACGTGGTAATAAATAGTAAGCCAGAATAAACAAATAATAAAAAAAAAAGTTTAGGGAGCAATACATACAAAACAAACAAATTAAAGGCACACGGATGTTTTGCACAGGTTATCTTTGCACAGTGAAAACAGTTAAGCCTTTAAGTCCTTAGGTGTGTGTGTGTGTGTGTGTGTGTGTGTGTGTGTGAGAAGGGGGGGGGGGGGGGCAGCTCAGGCCATGTTCAATATTCTAACGTCTTGGGGAAAGTTGTCAGTCTTGTGATGCGTGACTGAATGGCCCTGTATCGTCTGCCAGTGGGGAGTAGTTGGAAGTGATGGTGGCCGGGGTGTGTTGGGTCACTTTTTGAAGCCCTGTTCCGATAGTGTTCAGCCACGTCTCATGCCCTAAATATGATTTCTTAATAGTTATTTGCTTAAAACCTGACCTATTTATTTTATTTTTTGTTTGAGTAAATGATGATGCCTTATTGTGTTCGACGTCGATATGCGGGGGCCTTGCATTGTCCGGTTTTGTTTTATCGATTGATTATTTTTTTTATTGGGGGGTTTGCAACCCTCCCTTTCCCCCCACAAATTACGCCCGTGTCTGTACCTCATGTTCATGGAGGAAGTAGCTTGAAAACTACTTTTAATTAAGTCGGCATCACTTGTTATTTTAGTGTTGATGACTTTGTGTTCCGAGGTGTGATGAACATCCTTTAGCAAACATTTCCTTCATGAGAAAGTTGTATTAAGTTGTTTTAATCTTGTAGCTGCAACATGTTGCAAGATGCTGCAGCCCTTGTAAAGAAGTTGCATGAACAGGCTTTTTACACAGAATCTCAGCAATGGTTTGTATTATCCTACTAAACTGCAGTATAATAGTCCTGCAAAGATTAATTATACAATTAGATGTCCATTTCTAAAGGCGTTGACAAAATGTTGTGGGAACATTTGCAGGTATAATAACAAAATATTATATTATTTGTGCTAGGCTTAGGTAAGCACTGCTGGCTGTAGCTTATGTTAACAACTAGAAAGTATCTAGTAGGTGAGTCCTCTACAAATATTTACTTAGATTTATTTGATAAGCCTCTAATTTCTATTGCCTATTACACACCCACTTGTTGGCTTTGATATTCTGGGAATGCATCGTGGTTTCTTGTTATGAAAAAAACAGAGAAGGCTACATGAGTGCTGTATGTGTCAGCAATTTTTGAGTGACTGTACATGTTTTGGTAAATAATCGTTTGAGTGGTGGTGAGTGGATGGCTTAGAGGAAAGGGGGCCGACCAGTCACCATGAGGATGCTGGTTGGATCCCCGGCACCGGACAGGAGGGTGTTAGTAGTAAAACTAGTGGTGGCTGCTGTTAAATCTACGGTGCCCACCATCTCTACCATTGTGTCCTTGAGCAAGACACTTAACCCCAAAAATGCTTCAGGGCCACCTTAATAGCTGACCCTGCGCTCTGACCCCCTCTGGAGTGTGGTAACTTAAGAGGGGGATATGCGAAAAACAAATTCAATGTACTTAGTGTTAATTGACAAATAAGGAAACTTAGGAAATTAGGAAATAAGCAGTATAGTTGGAGTATAGTTGGTGAATACTGTAGTTTTCCTGGCTTGTCTTTTGATTCAGTGCAGTTCTGATGTGCGGATGAGGAAGGCGACAAAGAAACCTCCTGAAGTGTATGAAAAAAATGAAGAGATGGAACTAATCTTTGTGCAAATAAGACAGTGCTCTTTGGAAGGGGGACATTAACATTAACAAATCCAGTGAGCATCAAGAGAAAATCCAAGGCACTTTGCTTCAGAAAAAAAAACTTATTAAAGCTGGCACATTCTAACTAGAGTAATATTAAAGACATGATTAACACGTTTTGGCATCCAGCCTTTAGGAAGTCACAGGACAGGTAGGTGTTAAATCAATATACTACACCAGGTGTGATTAAAACAGCAGGTGCAAACAGTCTAAAACAATGTTGACTTACAGGGCTTTCCCATCTTGTTTGGTATGGACTTTCTAATCGCTCTGTTTGATCTGAACCTAAATTTGAGGTGTGAAACCCCCTGTGAACTGGAGAAAACAGCTGATCATCAGTTTTAACCTATAACCACATTTTAGGCATCCATTAATTCACATTATTACAATTTAAAAAAAAATAAAAATGTGGCCCAGAGAAGTTTGGGGTCCCCTGCTCGAGCTGCTACCCCCATGAGCCGACTCCGGATAAGCTTATGATGATGATGATGATGACAATTTTTAACATCCATGATTCATGCACAGTACAACAATTTTTAACATTTATTTATGTACAATACAGCACAGAGAAACAGTCACACCTTGCACATCACCTGTGTCTGTCTCTGAAACTGTTTCTGTGAAATCATGTGACCAGAGCGTCCACCCTCCTCTCCACTGATATAAAAACTCCTGCAGCATCTCTCTGTCTCAGAGCCCCGGGTCGGTGTGAAGCCAACAACAAAGGTAAGGACTCTTTGAACTGGAATTTAGAAATATTTTTAGATAAGATAAGAAGATATGATATAAGATTAAGATTGGATAAAGAGCATTGTTGTCCATTACATTTAATGTCAACACCAGTAGATAACACTTGATATAAATGCAATAGGAACATTTTAACAGAATTAATAACTAATGAACAATTTTTTTTAATTGTACATGTGATTTAAAATTATAACTAAATTAAATATAGTACAAAAAAGTCACATGCCAGCAAGAAATCTGACTTTCAGCCTCTTCCAAATATCTGGAACAAACTCCCAGAAAACTTCTGCTTCAACTCTCAGCTCCTTTAAATCAAATCTAAAGACTTTTCTGTTTCCCTTTTTAACCTGTAATTTTTATATTATTTAAATGTTTTATTTATATTCATATTTTTCTAACGTTTATTCTATTTTAATCTTGTTGTATTTCATGCCCCTGTAAAGCACTTTGAATGGCCTTGTGTCTGAATTGTGCTTTATAAATAAACTTGCCTTGCCTTTGATTTGATTTGATTCAATTTATTTCAGACATATCAAACATACAAAACAAAATGAAAAGCATGGAAATACAATAAACAAAAATTATGTTTTCACAAAAATAAATACATGTATAAAAGAAAACAAATTATCTGTATTGCTGAGATATGCCTGAAAAGGAGCAGGAAGAAGTATACACTTATTTAATCCTACCCCTTTTCCATAGTAAAAAAATAAAAATATTTATTAAATTAAAATATTTATTATATTCGCTTCTCTTAATCCATATATTCTCTGTACAATTGGCGATACTATATTTGCCATTTACGAACTATACATACATACATACAACTTAATATACTATACATTTTTTATATTTTATATATTTATATAATGCATATATCTATATTTATATTTATAAACAATCAATATTTATAAACAATCAATATATCCATATCTACATACATATCTATACAATCAGTATATATATCCATATAATTATAATTTCCTTCTTACTTCACACCCTCATCCCTGTACCTTTTGAAAATCATTGCTTTGAACCTTTTTTTAAACTGGATCATGTTTGGACATTGCTTTAGCTCCATGCTCATCCCATTCCACAGTTTCACACCCCCAATTGAGATGCAATGACATTTTAAAGTCGTGCGTACCGCCAGTGTCTTAAAGTTTAACTGTTGCCTCAAATTGTAACCCCCCTCTCGGTCAAAAAAAAGTTTTTGAATGTTACCTGGTAGCAGTTTATTTCTAGCTTTGAACATGATTTGTGCTACTTGATATTCAACCAGGTCATTGAACTTTATGATACGGGAATGTAAAAAGAGGAGGTTGGTGTGATCATAATATCCAGCTTTATTGATTATTCTTATGGCTCGTTTTTGTATTGTGACTAATGGTAGCAGTGAGCTTATGTAAATGGTCCCCCAGACCTCCACACAGTAATTTAAATAAGGTAAGATCATTGAGCAGTAAAGAATATGCAATGATTTTTGATCCAATATATGCTTTGCTTTACCCAGGACTGAGATGCTTCGTGACAGTTTAGATTTAACATGTTTTATGTGAGGTTTCCAGCTGAGCTTATGGTCTATTGTCACACCAAGGAATTTATTTGCATACACTCTTTCAATATTAACACCATCAATCTTAACATTTACGTCATTATTTAAATTACAATTTCCAAACAACATGATTTTTGTTTTACTTAGATTCAATGACAATTTATTATTGTCAAACCACTTTTTTAATTTGCTCATTTCAGTTGTAATTAACTCCAGAAGCTGCTGCAAGTCCTCTCCCGTACAAAAAATATTAGTGTCGTCTGCAAATAACACGAATTGTAAAATCTTTGATGTTTTGCATATATCATTAATGTAGAGAATAAAAAGAATTGGCCCTAATACTGACCCCTGGGGGACCCCACAGGCAATGTCCAAACAAGATGACATATGTTCACCCATCTTCACAAACTGTTGCCTGTTCTGTAGATAGCTCCTCAGCCAGTTTAATACAACCCCCCTGATACCATACCGTTCTAATTTATTGATTATTCTGTCATGATTTATGGTATCAAATGCTTTTTTGAGATCAATAAAAACACCGGCTGCATAATTCTTTTGGTCCAGGGAATTTGATATCTTTTCAATTAGCTCAATGACTGCTAATGAAGTGGATCGGTTGGGTCTGAAGCCGTATTGGCTGTCAGTTAGTAAATTGTGTTTATTGATGAAATTGTTAAATCTGGCAGCAAAGAGTTTTTCTAAAATTTTTGAAAATTGAGGAAGCAGTGAAACAGGCCTGTAGTTTGTGAAGTGGTGTTTGTCTCCAGTTTTGTACAGCGGTAAAACTTTTGCCATTTTCATTTTTTTGGGGAATTTACTAGTTTGAAATGATAAGTTACAGATGTGCGTAAGTGGTTTTGCAATTCCTTCAATGACATGTTTAACTATTCTCATGTCAATGTCATTATAGTTGGTAGAAGTCTTGTTTTTACAATTATGAACAATCTCTATAATTTCACTCTCTTCCACTGCTTTTAGAAACATTGATTTTGAATTAATGTCTATTAAATCATAATTATTGTCTTCAGATCTCACAGATCCTGGGTCATTAATTTTTTCTGCCAAATTTGGTCCCACATTTACGAAGAATTTGTTAAAACCATCAACCACATCATCCATATTATCTATTGTATTTTCTTTCTCCATAAAATACTCAGGGTAACCTGTATTTGTTGATCCATTTCTAATAATACTATTTAGCACATTCCATAAACCTTTCATGTTGCTTTTGTTATTCTCTAGTATTTTATTATAGTATTCTTTCTCACATATCCTCATTATATTGGTTAATTTATTTTTATACTTATTTTCTGCTTCTGCAGTTGGATTTTTCATAAATTTTCTATACAGTGTATTTTTCTTTTTGCAAGCATTTTTCAAACCCTTATTGATCCACGGACTAGTTGTCTGTTTATGTCCATCACTGTATTGTTTCACAGGACAGTGTTTGTCATAAAGTGATTTAAAAACGTTAAGAAATCCATTATATGCTTCGTCAGTATCTTCTACCTCATATATTACCCTCCAATTCTGTTTCAGTAAGTCATTCCTTAATGCATTTATGTTTTCTTCGGTTCTCAGTCTTTTGTATTTAAAATGACTGGTGTTCTTTGGTTTCGTATAGTTACAGTGATAAACAACAAAAACAGGCAAATGGTCACTGATGTCACTGAAAGTTCTTTTTCTACGTGAACTAGTTCAAAGTTCAGTTCACACCCTTTAAAATGAACTAGTTCAGTTCATAGTTCTTAATTCAAAATTATGAACTAAGTTCACAGTTCAAAAATGAACTAGTTCATAGTTCTTTTTTTTCAATATGTTGCTGCAGGCTATTATTTTTATAAATAATTGCCACATACCATATAGAACCACAGACAGAAATTATTTCAATAACATTCAGTCCACACTAGAAGCCAGCTGAAGCTTTTCCCCCTACAGTATATTCTCAAAAACATGAGGAAAAAGTTGTTGTTTGAATGATCTTTTTAATGAAGAATTATTCAAACAAAAACGGTTAAGGTGCAAATGTTTTTCCATTTTTATAATTTTCCAAACCTGGAAACAATTCACATGAAATGTCATTCAAAGAAAGCAATACTGGAAAAATATACCAGGCAGGTTCTACAACCAAATTAGCCTACAACTTAAACTAGTAAAACCCTCAAGGAGACCATTCTAAACTGCAGTGTAGGGCCTACTGTTAACAACAAAGTCCAGAAGATGTGTTGACATACTTATTAACACAAACACAATTTGAGGTAGGTAACAATCATACGAAGAAGAGGGTATAGCCTGAGGCTAGGTCCATGGTCTGAGTAAGTGCTGAGGCCTGTTTCAGGTAGCTGGTTTTACATACTCTGAGTTTAATCCTGCGCTCTGAGTTGGTAAACTCAGAGCGCAGGGTTGATGAGTAACTCTGGATTTTCGGTTTCAGAACAGTGGATCAGCGTTGGGTTTATCAACTCTGAGCGTGTTCACTCTGGGTGGAGCATGTGCGTAAAAGCCATCGTCAATGGATCGCTGATAACATGATTCACCATGGAAACAGAAGAAACAAATGCTTGATCCTCCCACTTCTCCACTTCTCAAAAAAGAAAAAAAGAAATCTCCGCTCCTCCCACTGAGTTAGAAATATTAACGAATGAGTTTGTGGTAGCCTATGGAGAAGAATTTACGGGATATTGTCTCATAACTCTGATCTAATCTCCTCGGCAATTCAGAAAAAAAAACAGAGCAAACATTTTTTGTCAAGATAATCATTTCGCTTCCGTATGAGAAGCCATTGTCTATTTTAAAAAGTTACTCATATCAGCTGTAAAGTAATAAAGCTGGCGCGGCACAGCATTGCTGACAGTGTTTTATATTCACTGTATAATATGTTGGCAAGCTATAGCCTAATAGCCTACTGTGCAGTAAACAGAACAGACTGTCGCTTCTTTTAAATGGGGAGCCTGATTGATTTATTACCAGATCCATTTTCCTCAAGTGATCACAGTTTAAATGATTATATCATTGTTATATTCATATTAGGCTATTTAACGAGGCTCGTCTGTGACTTTAGGATCGCACAAGTAACGATCGCGTGCAGCCGCAGCGTTACATGAATCCACCTGACATAAATCTGTTCAGTGGCACAGACGTTAAAAAACATACAATACAAATAGGTTTATTAATCTGAATGTAGAGCATGTCACGATGTGTAAGGTGGCCGCCTATATGAACGGACCGAGGGCTGAGAACAAGGCTACTGATCAGATAAATGATCGGTCAAACGTAAAATCATCAGGAAATTATAAAAACATCCCGATGGAGATTTCTATGGAGTGACTTTGCTTTAAACTGTACAGGGACGCGTGTGACAGTGACACTCTTTCTTCAGTCGGAGCTGCAGCGTAAAGTGAAAACAAACTCGGGTAGGTCTAACCACCTACCGAGCAGGTTAGACCCACGGCGTATGTTGCCGCAGTAACTGACTCTCGGTTGCGCTGAAGCTGCTACCTGAAACGGAAAACCCAGAGTTTCCACTAACTCGGAGCGAACAAACTCTAGGTTGCCTCAAAACCAGCTACCTGAAACAGGCCCCTGCTGCATTCATTTGTTTTTGTTTTTTTCCGCGGTGTTTCGCATTTTGATGACGCAGCGGCGGTGCGACGCTGTGGTGGCATGTGTTGCCAGATTGGGTGTTTTTCAGCTACATATTAAGGGCTGTTTACACTGTCTTTTAGCGGGGGTTTTCTATGGAAAACTGGCACTCTAATGAACGATTGAACGACTGAATGAGCGCCGTTCACAAACGCCAGAATGAACGCGTTCGCAAAAAACGTTCATGAGGCAGAAATACATACGTTCAGTTCACGTTCGCCCCCAATATGAACGAGTTCATGAACGATCGTTCATTGAACGCGTTCAGGCACAACACTGACTGTATTGTTATCCATAGTATTTGTGAATATATTGTCTATTAATGTTGCCGAATGAGAAGTAATTCTACTAGGTCTTGTTATTGTAGGATATAGACCCATACTGTACATAGTATTGATAAATTCCTCTGTCATTTTATGTTTTTTTGGATTCAAAAGGTCAATATTATAATCCCCACATATGAACATATTCTTTTGCAACGATATTGTGAACATGTTTTCCATCCAATCTTTAAATATTTCAATGTTCGATCCGGGAGCTCTGTATATACAACTGACAATAACATTCTTGGTCTTTTCCATACATATTTCTACTGTAACACATTCCAATAAATCATCAACCGCTGTTGTCATGTTTTCCACCACCTTGTATTTCAGTCTTTTGTCCACATAGATAGCCACACCTCCTCCACTTTTTTTGTTAGTATAATTCAGTTCATAGCCATCAATCCCAAAGTCCACACCTTTCTCACTATGAGATTGGCAGTCAATTCTGGCTATAAAGCATTCCATATTGCCAACTAGGGGTGTAACGGTACACTAAAGTCACGGTTCGGTACGTACCTTGGTTTTGAAGTCACGGTACGGTACAGTACGGTACACTTCATAGTTAACGGAGAATGAACAGTTTTAGCTGTCAGTAACTAGCTGACAGTAAAATAAAATGCATAACACATGCAATTCTCCAATAAATAAAATACTTATTAAATACTAGTGTAGGTGCAGCATAAACTAAAATTGCAATGAAAAATTATAGTGTTAATGCTCAGCAGGCTCTGTAAGCTGGTGTAAACAAAGGGTATGTCTTCTTTAAGGGTCTTTTTGACTTTAAAAAAAAAAAATAGTGCTGCAGCTCTCTTAAACTCTAAAGTGCTCTTATAAATATAACAATTATAAAATAAAAGTGCTACTGCTGCATTAATTGAATGACAGCTTGTTTATGTTCAGTATAAAAAAGAAAATAGTATCTGGGTTTTGCCCAGCTCGTTTTTCTTCACAGTAATGGCGATAGTATGCGCATGCATGTTCGATGTGTTGCCTCCTACATAAGCGATCGCAGTGAAACAATAACCTGTGTGCCGACATTGTTCCACACGTCTATCACTGTTTTCATAATTCACCTGGAATCCGACCGAAGTTATCCCTCAAACGGGATTTGAATGACAGGGGGACGCCTGCGCGCTCCGGTTTCCTGATGTCTTTCGCCATGCAGTTCGCTCTCTGTTCGATAGCACTGTATAACATTTTGATTTGCACTACTCATAGACTGTAAAAGAGGGGGGGGGGGAAACACTGCTACTACAACTGCTAATAGTGATGCAAACGGAACACTAGAGCGGAGAGGTGTGTATCTCTTGCTCTGACTGCAGCTGGGAGGGACTGCTGCGTGAGGACTCGGCCGCCTGTCAGTGCTCTGGGACGGGGGGAGTGGCCGTTGAAGCACCCGCTGCTCGTTTAGATGTGTTAAGAGCGATACATGCTTTAGCGATAGGGTCTCTAAAAGTCACCAATAACACCAGAAAAAGTAGCTAGATTGGTCGCTGGTGGCTTTTTTTTTTAAAAGAGTCACCAGAGGGGTCTGAAAAGTCGTTAAATATAGCGGCTAAGTTGCTAACACTGCCTGACCCTCATGCTCACCATGGAGATAACAGACTCTAAATCGCTGGCTGCTACTGCGCATGTGCGAGCCGAGCCGGAGGCTAAATGGTCCGGGGGGAACTCCAACGACAAGTTTTAAGTTCCACACCGCAAAACAAGCCTGTACATTCGCCATATAACGCTATGTACGCCACGAACGGACCGCGGTCCACCTCTGTAACACCAAATACGTGCCTGTACCGTCACGGTACGGTACAAATACGTGTATCGTTACACCCCTATTGCCAACCCATAGTAAATTTGAATGGAGTTTACCAGCAAGCTACTGCAACATGGAGTTAAACTTCTAGTAAACTCAGGTTATTTTTTAAACTGTAACATGTAACCAGTGGAAACACTGAGAGAAAAACTAGAGAATGAAATGGAACTAATAATTGAAGTCTTTGCCTGTTGCTGTGTTTCAGGGCGTTATGTGGAGGCTGATTGTGTTGGTCAGTCTGATCTGCTGCAGCTCCGGGCTCAATGCTTCAAAAATCTACAAGAATGTAAAAGGTAAAGAAGTGGACTAGTGAGTTTCTTTCATATCGATTAATAACACGTTTTAATCTAAGTAAAATCTGTTTCAGGTGTCAGAAAAAATGCTTCAAATAGGTACAAACCCATAAACAATAAAATTGCCAGTCTGAACGGCCACAGCTCTGTGGCCGGATTGACCTGCGGGTATGAAAACGGTGTGCCAGTGAACTGGTGAGTTTATTTCATATCCTTTAATAACACCTTTCCTTCAAAGTAAAGTTTGTTTATGTAGCAGCTTTCAGACTGAAGGCATCAGCATATCAAAATTGACCATCTGATCTGCTGCAGCTTTAGGATCCCACTAAAGCGCTCCAGGGAAAGCAATAACGAAGTGGACTTGTGAGTTTCTTTCATATCCTTTAAATACACGTTTCCATCAAAGTAAAGTTTGTTTCAGTGTCAGCTTTAAGACACAAGGCATACGCACATACTAATTGACAGTCTCATCTGCTGCAGCTCTGAGGTCAATACTCCAAAGCGCACCAAGAAGGAAAACAATGCTCCAGTGCACAGGTTAGTTTATTTCCTATTGTTTAACAACATGTTTCCATCTAAGTAAAATCTGTTTCAGTGGCAGCTTTCAGACAAAAGAGGCATAACCACATACTAACTGACAGTCTGCTCTGCTGCAGCCCTCAGGCCCCAGTGACCTGCAGGAATGAAAACGGTGATCCAGTGGACTGGTGAGTTTATTTCATATCCTTTAATAACACCTTTCCTTCAAAGTAAAGTTTGTTTATGTAGCAGCTTTCAGACTGAAGGCATCAGCATATCAAAATTGACCATCTGATCTGCTGCAGCTTTAGGATCCCACTAAAGCGCTCCAGGGAAAGCAATAACGAAGTGGACTTGTGAGTTTCTTTCATATCCTTTAAATACACGTTTCCATCAAAGTAAAGTTTGTTTCAGTGTCAGCTTTAAGACACAAGGCATACGCACATACTAATTGACAGTCTCATCTGCTGCAGCTCTGAGGTCAATACTCCAAAGCGCACCAAGAAGGAAAACAATGCTCCAGTGCACAGGTTAGTTTATTTCCTATTGTTTAACAACATGTTTCCATCTAAGTAAAATCTGTTTCAGTGGCAGCTTTCAGACAAAAGAGGCATAACCACATACTAACTGACAGTCTGCTCTGCTGCAGCCCTCAGGCCCCAGTGACCTGCAGGAATGAAAACGGTGATCCAGTGGACTGGTGAGTTTCTTTCATATCCTTTAAATACACATTTCCATCAAAGTAAAGTTTGCTTCTATGTCTGCTTTGAGACACAAGGCTTTAAAGAGGCATAAACACATACAAATTGAGAAAACATTTCAATTGCATTAAAGAGACAATGAAAAATAAAGACTAAATACAGATTGCTGTACTATTGCTGTGCTACATCTCCTCTTACTACATGATGAGCACAGACGTACAGAGAAGAGTTTGTTACACTGTGAGACCAGTGATTTATAGAGTCTGTATTGTTTCTGCTGACTGACGTTTCTCTCCTCTGCTCCTTATCAGGTTCATCATGTACAAGGTGCCCAGACTTAAAGAGACGCTTCCAAACCAAAACAAAGAAAAAAATATCGTGTTTGAGGGGTTGGAATATCATTACATTGATTCAACTCAAGATAATAATCAACCTACCTATCATCATGACAAATATAGTCATAAGCTCATCAACCATACCGAAGGCGTCCTGGCACATACCCTCAAGCCCATGTTTAAGCCAATCAAAGATATGGTGAGAATAATTTTTTAACTTTTCATGAAAGGAAACCATGACACAAACCTTCTCAGTGAGGACCTAGTGATTCTGCAAACTGAGAGAATAATGTTTCTGACACTTTCTTCTGCTTCATTTATAGCCAAAGGACTTTGGATTCATCAGTTACAGCGATCAACCTCCAGGATGTACTGCACACCCCAAGTTTGGCCACAGTAAAGGTGAGGAGAGAAAGCCCATCACTTCTTGCTTCATCATTAACTCTCGACAAACGGCAGCATCTATCTTTGAACAGCCTTCCTAAGTGAATGTCACGTTAACACATCTCAACAGGTTCAATAAATCAACGCTTGAGCCGAAACGCCTCAGCGTTGTTTTATTGAGCCTAATCAATACGTCATAGTATTTTGTCTCCTTCACTTGAGAACTTGAGATTTTGATACGTTTTCTTTATTTTTTGGAACATGCTTTTTTGGATTTGGGGTTTAGCTCTCAATGATAATCTCCATTGTTGAAGCTCCTTCTTTAAACTCAGCTGTATATGGACCTCTGTTTGGAAACAAACTCTTGTCTACTTGCCTTTTAACTTGTCAGAGTACTGTGCTTGTTGCCAAGACTGATCAATGTGTTGTTATTATAATTGCAAAACGCCAATAAAAATACTAAATAAAAGAGTCCTAAAAACCAGACATCTGTCTGTCTGTCTGTCTGTCCGTCTGTCTGTGCTCAGGAGTTGTGATGATGGACAAGACTACTGGAATCTGGCTCATACACAGCACACCACAGTTCCCTTTCAAAAGAGATGCAGATAACTTCTGGCCTAAAAGTGGAATGAGAAACGCTCAGACCTTTATCTGTGTAACATTCAAATATGACCAGTTCATTAAAATAGGTAATGTTCTTATTTTTAGATTAACATTTTAGTGGCTGATTGGAATCTTACTGTAACTGTGACGTGTTTTGTTTGAAGGTGAACACCTGAAGGGGATCGGAGCTTTCCCGTTTGATCATAGTGTTCCTGAAGACTTCCCTCAAGGACTTAGAGAAGCTGCAGACTGGATCCTGGGATCACAGAAGAGATCAAATCAGGAATCTAAAGAAAAGATTCAGGATCTGATTTCAGATGCAGGGATTTCATTTCGTAGCTTTGTTAAAGGAAAGCTGAAAAAAACGTCTGTGATAATACAGGGTACGAGAGCACAGGATGGGACTGGACTGGGGATAGTAGGGAGAGGGGGAAGAGGAAGAGGGGGAAGAGGAAGAGGGGGAAGAGGAGGAAGAGGGGGAAGAGGAGGAAGAGGGGGAAGAGAAAGAGGGGGAAGAGGAGGAAGAGGGGGAAGAGGAAGAGGGGGAAGAGGAAGAGGGGGAAGAGGAGGAAGAGGAGGAAGAGGGGGAAGAGGAAGAGGGGGAAGAGGAAGAGGGGGAAGAGGAGGAAGAGGAGGAAGAGGGGGAAGAGGGGGAGGGGGAAGAGGGAGTAAACAGGCATTAGATAAGCGCAGAGCAAAAGGTGTGCCAACACAGGTTGAAGGTGAGAAATCTGCATTACGGCTTAAGTCACACAATAATATATATTGGTAAACACAATGTTACACAAGTATTTTTTTCTTGTACATTTTTTCTGAGTATTTCATTCTGTCATTGGAAACTGGCCAGAACACAGTCTATTTCTATTTAGTTTGACAGAGGGTGTTGCAGTGTCTTACAGTATTCAATGTAAACTAGGGGCCTTAATCAAGTATTATCATAAATCATGATCAAAGCCCTCCCAACTTGTTCATGGAGGTTAATCCCCCTTTTAAGGTGGGGATTTTGTATCTCGCTAACGTACAGTTGCTTGTCCTATGTTGCTTTATTGATTCATTATGAATCAATCTTGACAGTCATTCCTAAATCCTAAACCTGTCTCTATGGCTGAAGGCTCGGCATCTCACAAAAAAGATAATCATTAAGATTGTTTGATTGTTTTTCACCAATCAAAGAAGTGTCCTATCTGTGATGGAATAACGAGATTCCTGAACTAAATGTAACGTGTCTCCAGGATGTTTTAGACACATTTACATATTTTATATTGTATTTTGTTATAATTTATAATTTTATCCATGATAAACGTAACATGAAGGTTCAACCTTGTTCTATATCTTGTGTCGGTATGAAGCTGTTTGAAAAGTTTTCTCTAACTTGGTTCCTGTTGTTGTTCTTGCAGATCTTAAAGGAGATCTCTACCTCACTATCGCAAACGACCGAGAGAGTCATGTGAAGGTCCAGACATGGCCAAATACAAAGAAAGACGACGCTTCCTACCCTGAAAATGAAAACCAAATCATCCGAATCGATCGTTTAAAATCTGGGTTGCATACATGGGGCAGGGGATGTGATCATTCAAAGTGGTGCATAACTGCTTCCTTAGATCAAAGCAACCAGTTGACTGATAACAACAAGAAGTGGACCTGCATCGCTGATGTGAACAGAGGACTGAGCCAATATGAGCGGGGTGGGGGGGCACTGTGCATTCAGAATGTTGAGGTGTGGGAGATGTTTAATGGTATGATTGATAATAGAGAGAGGGAAGCCGGCAAGGAAGAAGAAACATGTGGTGATGATGATGATTCTGATTCTGATGGCGACTCCGATATGGACAGTGATTAATCCTGTCTGAGGACTGTGATAGTAAAGCCAGCGCGAGTCAAAGCAGTAACTGTGGCTGTTAATGTCTGTTAATCCTCACCGTCCGTGGTTTTAAATCCTCTTCTTTCTGCGTTTGTTTTTGCTTTGGTTTATAATTTCAAATCAACATATTTCTGAATCTATGGTGAAGGGAAAAAGCTCTATAATGTATTCAAGCTTCAGTTAGTCTAGGTCAGCCAAGGGAAACTTCTTAGTGACACCTTTAATTATGACTTTTTATTAGATGTTTATTATCTATTATCCTCCTCGGTTTGTTACCAACTAACCGAACAACAGCTGATAACTCTCTTGTTTTGGATTGGTGTGTTAGGTGAACTTAACAGGACTGTTAAAGGCCAAATACAACCAATGATAGAATTAAACACCGTAGTCTATAGAACCATGATCACAGTTTGACCGGTTTGTGGGATATGTTAATGGGAATGAATATCATAATCATGTGTATTTGTGTTATACTGCCATGTATGTTGTTGGGAAACTAAATACAAGTAAACTCATTGTAAAGGAGTTCTGACCTGGAGAGGGTTTGACCTCCTCCTGTGTGTGTGTGTGTGTGTGTGTGTGTGTGTGTGTGTGTGTGTGTGTGTGTGTGTGTGTGTGTGTGTGTGTGTGTGTGTGTGTGTGTGTGTGTGTGTGTGTGTGTGTGTGTGTGTGTGTGTGTGTGTGCAACACAGATGGTAGACTGTTGAGGTGATGAAGATAGGAATAGTTGTTAGGCTGTTATCAGTGAGATGTTTGGAAGGTTTGGAAGGTTAAAGTTAGACAATGATGGAACTGAAAACATCTACACACTGTGTTGTATGCACTTGCTGTTTGTTGTTCATTCTAAATACTATAACTTCTGAAGCATTCACCCTCTCTGTGAACGCTGATAATGGCTCTCGCTTGCTTCAATAAAGATCTTACTGAGAACTGGAACATTGTGTCATCTGGTATTTCATTAACCAACTCTCATCTGCACTAGACAAACTGATGTGAGTGAGTAAGGGGTCCCATAGAGTCTCAGTCCTCTTCACAGCAGACCCGGGTTAGAATCCAGCCCGGGTCGTTCTCTGTCTGTCTGTCTGTCTGTCTGTCCTCTTCACAGCAGACCCGGGTTAGAATCCAGCCCGGGTCGTTCTCTGCATGTCATTCCCCTCTCTGTCTGACACATTTCATATCTGTCCCTTCCCCTATTTGTCAAAAAATATATATAAATGCTACTTGAATGCCAGTGAAATGTACATAGACATATTGTACTAGAGGGAACCATTAAGGGGAGCCACTGTTTTCTTATTTATAGGCAGAACCACGCAATATTAATCTTAGTTTCCTCAATAATAAATTATTTTTATATGAAGAAGTTAACATTGGCCTAAAGTTACAGAACTTAAATAAAATCATAATAATAAAATCCCTATTTGATAATTGTCGCTTTTCTTGTCTTAACTCCAGAGAAGAGGGAGGATACAACAAAATAAATATTAGTTGAAGTAGAAAATGTTTAGTATATTTCTCCTTGAATATGAAGCAGTTTGGTCAGTGTCCACATGATGAAGCTGTTGTTTTTTATATTTATCCATTCCACTTCCTGCTCTGCTGTTTACCAACATTTTACTTTTCATTATCTAACCTGGAAAAATTAGAATAAATGAGAAAAATGTTAAATCAAATTGGTCTTTTTTTTCACACATTCGGAGCTAGGGCTGCGGCCTGTGTATGACCTCTGACCTCTCATACACAGTGGCATCACTAGGTTCAAGGTTTTTATTAATGTCCCAAGAGGGCAAATTTGTTTACAGCGAAGAAGGTAGTGGCTAAAAACACACGACAATACAAGACAACAATGGACAGAAAACACAACAGTATGAGGAGTCATTAAGTGCTTAAAAATAAGGTGCCAAGATATAAAGTGCTATGTGCCATAAACAGCATCAGCATCAATGAAAGCATTTAAAGGGCAGTGTGTCTACAGCATCGTCATCAGCAGTAACAACATCAACAACAACACAACACAACTGATCACTGAATAGACAAACCGGATGGATTTTTGTGCTTTTTTTTTGTAATTTTCATACGAATACGAATGCTGGAGTTTCATATTTATAGAAACAATGTAAAAGATTGTTCACTGTGTTGAAGTTTTTTTTCCTAATTCCATTTCAAGAAAAATAAACGTTTTACCGGAAACACGAGGGGCGAATGTAAAAGCATATTAACACATAAATATACAAGAGAGAGAAAAAATAGGACAAATTTACAAGAACAAAACTCACAGATGTAAAACTTTTAGACACGTTTAAGGTTTTCTTGTGCAATAAAAATTGCATGTATGTTTTTTTCTCTTAATTTAAGACTTAAATCCCAGAGGTTCGTATGGTGGTATATAAACAGGTGCAGCTGAAGTAATAAATGGGCCAACAGGGCTGAGCAGCACTCCCTATCTTTAACAATAAAGATGAAAACATTTGTTCATAGGCCAGGTGGACATTGGGATTGGGCCAAAGACTGTCAGCTGCTTAAAGGTGAAGTAAGTGGTTTATTTATGTTAATATAAGTGTTAAATCGCTCTTTATTCATACAGTGATCACTTACATAATGTGCGCGTTTCATAAAGCCGATCTCTCAGTCAGCTGCTCTGCATGTAATCGGCAAATAAACTTATTGGAGGATCCCGAAATTTGTATCCAATCACAAGAGAGAACGCTACAAACCGACACCCGTCTCACTCATGGTCTCACTGCCGGTGCACGCCAGAGCAACAGATGGGTGAATGTGTATGCGCCTACAATGGCGGAGCAGGTAAAACTCCTTCCCAATGTCTGTTTTGATGGTTTTTATCATGTTTTATCACACTTATGGATCTGAGATGATGCTAGATAACTCGCTGCTTGAAGACCGCAGTGCATTAATGTGGTGACGTAGGGACGAGCGAGGGGACTGCTAACTGCAGGTTAGCTAAAAGAACCATTCCGCTTACAGCACCTTTAAGTTCCCTAAGTGACCGTGGCACTACTACCCCAAGTGGTAGTTTACAGAATAACACATAAAATAGCTCTTACGAGTTCTTTTTACTTGTTCTTCTTTCATACGTCTATCAGCTGTAGTATAAAGAAAATAATAAATTACAGTATGAGATTTAGAACGCAAGGAGAGTTTCACTGTAATCAGCTGATCTGCCTCTCCCTCCTCACATGCTTCACATGTTGTCTATCAGCTTCTCTCATAAACAGATCCTCTGCTTTGTTTGCTTAATGAGTCAACCCCATTTTGTTACCTGTCTGCATTCCTGTTTCTGCCAGCAAGCCTCTCTTCATTCCATGCTTTGGCGTGGCGTGCCAGCTCAAATGTAATTACAGTTACACCTTTCTATAAATAGCCTATTCTACTTTGAAGCTGCCAGTCTGATGTCCTTAATATGTTTTTATTAGTTATTTTCTAAAAACCTGACCAATTTATTTAATTTTTTGTTTGAATACATTGATGCCATGCATCCTTTAAGTATAATAATAATAATAATAATTAAGTTAAAGGGTGAACTAGTTTAAAGGTATCCACATGATTTCGGAGAAATGGTGTGACGTCAAACCACCAGTTGAACAGGTTGTGAAGGGAGGGAGGAGATTCTATTCAATAGCATAAGATATGTCTTCATTGATGCCCTGAGGGAAAGTACAGGAGCTCTAAGGCAAGTGAGTTTATATCAATCATCACTTTGCATGGATTTAATATGTTCTTATAGAACCACATTTTATTAAACATCCATTCATTCACATTATGACAATATTTAACATGAATTAATTTTACAATACAGCACAGAGAAACAGTCCACACTGTGGTGAGCCTCACCTGTGTCTGTCTCTGAAACTGTTTCTGTGAAATCATGTGACCGGAGCGTCCACCCTCCTCTCCACTGATATAAAAACTCCTGCAGCATCTCTCTGTCTCAGTGCCCCGGAGCATCGTGAAGCCAACAACAAAGGTAAGAACTCTTTGAAACTGAAATGAAGAAATACTTTAAAATGTCAACAGCAGGAAATAAAATTTGATTGTATGTAAAGCCTTTGGAAACCTGATATAAAACAGTACAACTCAATATGATAAAGTTGTCTCAACAAGCTTTGACAATAATCTGATTGAAAATGTTTTATAAAACTTAGTTTAAAAATCTGCTGTTTTTACAGTCTAGACCAAATAATTAAGTTAAAGGGTGAACTAGTTTAAAGGTATCCACTTGATTTCGGAGAAATGGTGTGACGTCAAACCACCAGTTGAACAGGTTGTGAAGGGAGGGAGGAGATTCTAATCAGTAGCATAAAATATGTCTTCATTGATGCCCTGAGGGAAAATGCAGGAGCTCTAAGGCAAGTATGTTTATATCAATCATCACTTTGCATGGATTTAATATGTTCTTATAGAACCACATTTAAACATCCATTCATTCACATTATGACAATATTTAACATGAATTAATTTTACAATACAGCACAGAGAAACAGTCACACTGTGGTGAGCCTCACCTGTGTCTGTCTCTGAAACTGTTTCTGTGAAATCATGTGACCGGAGCGTCCACCCTCCTCTCCACTGATATAAAAACTCCTGCAGCATCTCTCTGTCTCAGTGCCCCGGGTCGGTGTGAAGCCAACAACAAAGGTAAGAACTCTTTGAAACATACAGTATCTCACAAAAGTGAGTACACCCCTCACATTTCTTCACATTTTTCTTTATATCTTTCCATGGGACAACACTGAATAAATGACACTTTGATACAATGTAAAGTAGTCAGTGTACAGCTTGTATAACAATGTAAATTTACTGTCCCATCAAAATAACTCGACACACAGCTATTAATGTCTAAACTGCTGCCAACAAAAGTGAGTACACCCCTTAGAAAGAATTTACAAATTGGGCCCAAAGTGTAAATATTTTGTGTGGCCACCATTATTTTCCAGCACTGCCTTAACCCTCTTGGGCATGTAGTTCACTAGAGCTTCACAGGTTGCAACTGGAACCCTCTTCCACCCATTTATGACAGCATCACAGAGCTGGTGGATATTAAAGACCTTGCGCTCCTCCACCTTCCGTTTGAGGATGCCCCAAAGATGCTCAATAGGGTTTAGGTCTGGAGACATGCTTGGCCAGGCCATAACCTTTACCCTCAGCTTTTTTAGCAAGCCACTGGTCATCTTGGAGGTGTGTTTGGGGTCGTTATCATGTTGCAATACCACCCTGCGGCCCAGTTTACGAAGGTTGAGTGCACATGGTCAGCGTCGTACACAGAGGTTGGCTTTGGAAAATAGACGTATGAGTGCTGCCAGCATTGCTGAAGGGCTTGAAGGGGTGGGGGGTCAACCTGTCAGTGCTCAGACCATACGCCGCACTCTGCATCATACTGGTCTGCATGGCTGTCATCCCAGAAGGAAGCCTATTCTAAAGATGATGCACAAGAAACCCCACAAAAAGTTTGCTGAAGACAAACAGACTACGGACATGGATTACTGCAACCATGTCCTGTGGTCTGATGAGACCAAAATACATTCATTTGGTTCAGATGGTGTTAAGAGTGTGGAGCGGCAACCAGGTGAGGAGTACAAAGACAAGTGTGTCTTGCCTAGAGTCAAGCATGGTGGTTGGAGTGTCATGGTCTGGGGCTGCATGAGTGCTGCCAGCACTGGGGATCTACAGTTCATTGAATTCTAACATGTACTGTGACATACTGAAGCAGAGCATGATCCCCTCCCTTCATAAACTGGGCAGCAGGGCAGTACTGCAACATGATAACGACCCCAAACACCCCTCCGAACGACCACTGGTTTGCTAAAGAAGCTGAGGGTAAAGGTTATGGACTGGCCAAGCATGTCTCCAGTCTTAAACCCTATTGAGCATCTTTGGGGCATCCTAAAACGGGAGATGGAGGAGCGCAAGGACTCTAATATCCACCAGCTCCTTGATGTCGTCATGAATGGGTAGAAGAGGGTTCCAGTTGCAACCTGTGAAGCTCTAGTGAACTACATGCCCAAGAGGGTTAAGGCAGTGCTAGAAAATAATGATGGTAAAACAAAATATTGACACTTTGGGCCCAATTTGGAATTTTTTTCTTATGGGTGTACTCACTTTTGTTGCCAGCAGTTTAGACATTAATGGCTGTGTGTCGAGTTATTTTGCGGGGACAGTAAATTTACACTGTTATACAAGCTGTACACTGACTACTTGACATTGTATCAAAGTGTCATTTATTCAGTGTTGTCGCATGGAAAGATATAATGAAATATTTGAAGAAATGTGAGGGGTGTACTCACTTTTGTGAGATACTGTAAATGAAGAAATACTTTAAAATGTCAACAACAGGAAATAATATTTGATATTTAAAGCCTTTGGAAACCTGGTATACAATAGTAAAACTCAATATGATAAACTTGTCTCAACAAGCTCTGACAATAATCTGATTGAAAATGTTTTATAAAACTTAGTTTAAAAATCTGCTGTTTTTACAGTCTAGACAAGAGGTGTGAACGTTTACAAAAATCTCTAAACGGCAACACAAAGAAATGTTTTTGTGTACTCAGTTCCTCTGTTAACCGTGATGTCATTATCGTCGTCCACATTGGTGGCGTGCAGTGCAGGCCGATACACACACACTGGGACAGACAGATTCTGCAGACTAACTTTGATCTTCAAATAGTTTATTTCGTGAAATGAATGAATGTGTGTCTCCAAAGCATTTTGAAATCTTTTTAAAAACTTTCTAAAAATAAAGAAAAAGATTTTCGTTTATTGATTTTTTCTAAACGGTTAGGATTTATGAACAAGCTTCTGCAAAATGGAGTTGAACTACTAGTACACCCAGGTTATTTTTGAAACTGTAACATGTAACATGTCACCAGTGGAAACACTGAGAGACAAACTAGAGAATGAAATGGAATCTAATAATTGAAGTCTTTGCCTGTTGCTGTGTTTCAGGGCGTTATGTGGAGGCTGATTGTGTGTGTCAGTCTGCTCTGCTGCAGCTCTGAGGCCTCAGATGAGGACAAAGGGTGGTGCTCTGGTGTCGAAGTGGATAGAGCGCGCCCCAAATCGCCTCAGGCCTCCGTTGCAAATGTGACCCTTGGAGTAGCTAATCTAAATGTTGTAGAAGAAGTATCTAATCCAAATGTTGTAGAAGAAGTATCTAATCCAAATGTTGTAGAAGAAGTATCTAATCCAAATGTTGTAGAAGAAGTATCTAATCCAAATGTTGTAGAAGAAGTATCTAATCCAAATGTTGTAGAAGAAGTATCTAATCCAAATGTTGTAGAAGAAGAAGAGGATGAGGACAAAGTAACCTGCAGGAATGAAAACAATGAAGAAGTGGACTGGTGAGTTCATAACCTTTAAATACACGTTTCCATCAAAGTAAAGTTTGTGTAGGTGGCAGCTTTCAGACACAAGGCATAAGCACATACAAATTGAGCAAACATTATTTTTTGATTTTTTTTTAAAGTGTAACTGCACCCTTTTACTTGTTTTTTGAGATATAAGCTGAATTAAATCACTATGTTGTGAAGGAACACTTCTATGCTGGTGTTGATATTGAAAACAATTGCAATATGTTAAATATCGGCAATTTAAGAAATGTTTTGTATTGTAAATCATTTTAGAACTTTACTAAGATTTGAAAAAAACTTTTTCCTTTGGGTTCGAAAAATGACGTACTACTGTACTTTTGGTACAGTAGTACGTCATCACGTCGCCGCAAAGCCGGTCACGCTCTTCACAGGTCCATGGCTGATCCATGAGCTACTACTGTTATACTGTCCCTCCAAGGATGTTATTTCGGGGGTTAACACACTTCACTTCTATCGGCAGTGTGTCTGCATTATCTCACACTGTATAACACACACACACACACACACACACACACACACACACAGACCCGGACTTGTTCATTACTTCACTTGATTGACACACGCTACCGCTCGCTCGCTCTCCTCGCTCACACACAGACACACACAAACACACTGCCGCTAGCTCACTTGCGCTACTCGGTCTCCTAACACTACGATAGAAACACCCGCCAACAATTTAGAATAAGAAAGTCCTCCACCACAGACGACCCATGTGTGTGGCATATGAGCTCACTGTGTAGCGATAGTGCCGTTAGACTTTGTGTCACTCGATATTTCAATGAAGTCATGTCATTCAGATCTTCCTGAGTGACAGCTAGCAGCTAGCCCCCTCCTTCACTGACACCGTGCGGCCCACTCCCTTCCGAAAGTCGGCCGGCTGATGTCGGAATGTTTAAAAACAATGGTTCTCAAACGGAATTCAGAATCCATGGTCTGAAAGCATTTTTCAAAATCGTGCAGTAGCTCAAACAGGGGGTGCAGTTACCCTTTAATAAAGAACACAAACACATTTTCTCCATATATAAAGTACTAGAGAACTCCATGAGCCACATATCAAAGCAGGGGACTATCTCCTTATTCCAAACCTTAAGAATCATTTTTTAGCGATAACCCTCCCATACTGGATAGACAAAGCTTTAGTACGACCTAAAGTCTCTGGTTGTTGTGAGGAGCCTAGAACGGCTGTTTCTGGGTTGGGATGGAGGATGTGGCCGTAGACAAATTGAGAAAACATTTAAAATTGAAATTGCATTGAAACAGAAAATGAAACATTAGGACTAAATACAGATTGCTGTGCTATTGCTGTGCTATATCTCCTCTTACTACATGATGAGCACAGACACAGAGAAGAGTTTGTTACACTGAGAGACCAGTGATTTATAGAGTCTGTATTGTTTCTGCTGACTGACGTTTCTCTCCTCTGCTCGTTATCAGGTTCATCATGTACAAGAGGCCCAGACTTAAAGACAGATATGGAAACATCCTGTTCAGTGGGTTGGAATATCTTTACATTGATTCAACTCAAGAACAACCTACCTATCATACAGACATCAGCCATCAGGCAGGCGTCCTGGCAAACACCCTCGCCCCCATGTTTAGACCAATAGAACATATGGTGAGAATAATTTTTAAACTTTTCATGAGAGGAAACCATGACTCAAACCTTCTGAGTGAGGACCCAGTGATTCTGCAAACTGAGAGAATAATGTTTCTTCTCTTTCTTCTGTTTAATTTATAGCCACGGAACTTTGGATTCATCAGTTACAGCGATCAACCTCCAGATCCAGATAAACCTGGCAAGACAAAAAGTGTTGCCAACTGCCACGGCCACAGTAAAGGTGAGGAGAGAAACGTCTCTTTGACCCTGCGTAATGTTTTCAGCCAAACACAGAGTCTAGTCAGTCTGAATGGAGTGAACACATATACTATTGGTGGCCCTAAACTGGATCTGGTCTGTCTGTCTGTGTGTGTTTGTCTGTGTGTCTGTGTGTCTGTCTGTCTGTCTGTCTGTCTGTCTGTCTGTCTGTCTGTCTGTCTGTGTCCTCAGGAGTCGTGATGAAGGACAGGACCACTGTAGTCTGGCTCGTACACAGCTTACCAAACTTCCCTTACATAGAAGATGGAAAACCCTTCAATGCAGAAACCTTCTACCCTGACAGTGGAGAGACAAACGCTCAGACGTTTCTCTGTGTAACATTCAACTCCGACCAGTTCGATCAAATACGTAATATCCTCATATATCTTCATATAAACATGTGTGTGTGTGTGTGTGTGTGTGTGTGTGTGTGTGTGTGTGTGTGTGTGTGTGTGTGTGTGTGTGTGTGTGTGTGTGTGTGTCCTGTTCCTACTCCTAGTGTTTTGCATATTCAATTCTAGTCCTGCTGAGTCCTTACTCCAGTGCATTATTTCATTTTTCATTTAACTTTTATTTATCCTCGAGAGACCAATTGAGGGGTGACCCTCATTTTCAATGACGTATGAATTATACAATGGCTGACAGTTGTTAAGTGTGTGGATTGTCTCTACTGCCTTTTCTCCTTGTCATGTTGGTCCACAGTGAGAAAGGCTCTAACACTTAGCATCCTAACTGTGTTGTGTTGCATTTGAAGGTCATCACCTGCAGTACATCAGAGCGAACCCGTTTGATCAGCATAATATGGGCTTTTTAAATTATCACTTAAGGAACAGAATAGGACCAGATCCTTCTCAGACGCTGACCTCAGCTGGTGGACGAGTGTTTCGTAGCTTTGCTAAACAACAGTCAGAAGAGAGGGCAGGTGAGTAATCTGCATGACTTCAGTCACAATAATATGTATCAGTCATTATTAGAGATTCATTTTTGACATTAATCAGAATATTTCATTCTGACATTGTAAACTGATCAGAACAACCACAGTCTAATCTGTACACCTCGTTTAAGAGTGACTCAGCAAAGATGGACATTTTATTTAGTTTGCCAGAGGAGCAGTGTCTTATAGTATTAATCATAATATCAGTTTGCAGAGGAGAGTCAGTATTAGGAACCAAATGTCATAAGTCATGATCCCCTCCTATGTTGATCGAGGAGAATAATAACTGTGTATCTCACTAATGCGACCTCACACCAAACGATGTAGAATAGAGTTTGGCTCCGTCATCTCAGTCGTTTGGTGTAAGATGGCCGAGATGTTTTAAGTCTTATTCCAGTTTTGACGTTCCAACAAAATCAAACAGGTTTTATATTATCGTAACTCTTTAGTCCTGGCTCATGCCAAGTTAAGCCAATGGATGTGCACCATGCGCTTATCAATATATTATTGTGAATTATTTCATTCTTATCCTAACATGAAGGTTTAACATTGTTCCATATCTTGTGTCAGTATGAAGCTGTTTTAAGGTTTAACAGGTTTTTCTCTAACTTGACTCTTCCTCTTGTTCTTGCAGTTGGAGATCTCTACTTCACTATTGCAAACAACCTACAGAGTCATGTGTACGTCCAGACGTGGGGCAGGCAGAAGTACCGTGACGAAAACTACTGCCCACCAGACAGACCTCATGTCATCAATATTAACTCTGTATGGACTAATTGGAACGTCTGGGACACAAAGAAAAACCAGTGGATACGTTGGGAATGGATAAATACAGTTGATCATTCAAAGTGGTGCGTAACTACAAATGAAGACAACAAGTGGACCTGCATCGCTGATGTGAACAGAGCAGCGACCCAATATAAACGGGGCGGGGGGGCACTGTGCATTCAGGATGTTGAGGGTGTTAATGGTGCTAAGGATGTTAAGGTGTGGAAAATGTTTAAGGGGTTCATTAAAAAGGTCAAGGTAGGTCCAAAAGGGAGAGCTTCATGGTGGAGGGAAAACCCGTTCAATGGAAGAGGGTAAATCATTAAAGGGGATTGTGTCTTTGAAAAAGATAAAGTGAGACACAATATAAAAAAATACAGATGTTTACAGTTCTGAGAGTTAAATTATGGAATTATCTATGTCATGGTCTGTCTTTGTCCTGTCTTGTTTTGGTGGTTTCCTGTTTTATTTTGGTATCTCTGTCTTGTTCCTCCCCATGTCCTGTCAAGCTTTCCTCTTACTTGTTTGATTACTGCTCCCTCCCCTAATGTGTTACACCTGTGTCTCATTGTGTCTGGTATATATACTCCTTGTGTTCCTTGTCTGTGCATTATGGTTTGTCCTGTCGTTGTTGGTGAGTCTCGTCCTGTGTTTCTTGTGTCCTGCACTCTCTGTGTTATTTTTGCCTTTTGGCCTTTTTTGCCTTGGGAGTTTTTTTTTTTTTTTTAAGATATTTTTTCGGCATTTTTATGCTTTATTGATAGTGTAGAGACAGAGGTGAAATGGGGCAGAGAGGGGAGTGACATGCAGAGAACGACCGCGGGTGGGAATCGAACCCGGGTCCGCTGCTGGGCCCGGCCCGGGAGGGGGACGCATTACCAACTGAGCTAAAGGCACCCCCTTTTTTGTCATTTTTTGAGCCTTAATAAACTACCCTTTACTTTTTACGTTCTGCATTTGGGTCCTACTTGCCTGCCTGTCTGCCTCACCATAACAGAATGCACAGACCAAAATTGGACCCAGCAGACGCTCTTTTTTGCCATGAGCTGGAGGACATGCTATCTTTTATTATCAGTGCCATGGACGGCTGGGGGAACATTCCCAATGCTCTCCAGCTCCCGAGTTGTCTCCGGCCTCCAGCAGCAAGCTCCAGCCTCTGGCTTCCAGCAACAAGCTTCAGGTCCCGGGCCCCAGCAACCAGCACGCTAGCCACCTTCCTCCGGGGGCCTGCCTTCGCCGTGGCCGGCCGCCTGAGTGGTTCTGCCTTCGCCGGTCTCCTGCGGAGGTCCGTCCTCTTCAATGCCGGCTACCTGTGGGTCGTCGCCGCTGCCTGCCTCCAGAAAGGGTTCCTCACCTTCGTCTTTGCCGTCGGCCTCCTGAGGGGTTCCACCTCCACTCTGCCCCTGCTTGCCCCCCAGGACGTCCGCCTGAGGCTCACCCACGTTGAGGTAATGAAGATAAGGAATAGTTGTTAGGCTGTTATGAGTGAGATGTTTTGGAAGGTTTTGAAGGTTAAAGTTAGACAATGATGGAACTGAAAACATCTACACACTGTGTTGTATGCACTTGCTGTTTGTTGTTCATTCTAAATACTATAACTTCTGAAGCATTCACCCTCTCTGTGAACGCTGATAATGGCTCTCGCTTGCTTCAATAAAGATCTCACTGAGAACTGGAACATTGTGTCATCTGGTATATAATCTCCATGACAGTTAACAGTGGTTAAAATAATAATATTTATAATAAATTATGTACCGTATATATGAGGTACTTATGCATAGTTGGTCTGTTACCTTATGGAGATGGCCATCAGTCAATTTAAGGAGTTTGCAGGAGACGTCGCTGTAGCAGAAGTCAGCCATGTTTTGTTTCAGAGGAGGCCAGCAGAAAGACAGAAAAACATCGTCAAATATATATAATATGAATGCACTTAAAAATGAAAATCCGTTTAATTTTTAGTTATTATGCACCAAAAATCTGGAACAAACTCTCAGAAAACTTGAGGTCTGCTGCAACTCTCAGTTCTTTCAAATCGAGTCTGAAGACTTTTTTGTTTCCATTTTAACCTGCAATTTTTATTTTATTTGCTTCTTTTATTCGCTTTTAAATGTTTTATAATGTGTTTTATGTATTCTAATCTTGCCCCTGTAAAGCACTTTGAATGGCCTTGTGTCTGAATTGTGCTACATAAATAAACTTGCCTTGCCTTGCCTTAATTGTTCACTAATTGTAGGATTTTTTCACTGCTGATTTGTGGACTGATAAGCTGCACTGCACAGGCGCGAGTTGGAATAGTAATACATGTCCGAAATACGCTTGAAAATTGTATAAATGGCCGACTTCCTCTGCTGTGTAGGGTCACATTAAAAAACAACAATGTCACGGTTGTAAGAAGCAAGACATTGTTAATTAACAATTAAAAAATTGTAATTTTAAAAGTGAAAATTAAACCACAATTAACCTTTGCAAACTGTGTATTCACGCTTTTGGCCCAATCGCCTGACTAATGGTAGGATTTAAAAAATTATGTAGGAGTGTGTGTGTGTGTGTGTGTATGAATGGTAGAATTAGAAAATTGTGACCCACCAATTTACCTGATATATGGAATAAAATGATACTGCCTGAACCACTAATCAACAATTATAGAGCAACAAAAAACACTCTACAGGACATTTCAATAAAAACCCGCATTGAACAGATATGAACAACAATGTGTTTCTGAAGCAACAAATAAGTAAAATGACCAATACACACCAATAAGGGTAAAGAAGCAGGTAGGGCGGTCGTCCACTGGGTTACAGGGTCGCTGGTTGGATCCCCCGTCTCCCCGCCACATGTCCAAGTGTCCCTGGGCAAAGAGACACTGAACCCTAAATGTCTCCTGATAGTTAGCTTGCACCCTGCGTGGTAGCTGCTGCTGCTATCGGTGTATGAATGTGTGTGTGAATGGGTGAATGTGTGTATGAATGGGTGAATGTGTGTGAATGGGTGGATGTGTGTGAATGGGTGAATGTGTACAAAACAATGTAAAGCGCTTTGGGTCTGTGAAAAAAAAACAGGGAAAAGAGCTTTATAAGTGGAGTCCATTTACCATTTACATTTATTTCTCGACATCATTGTAAATGAGGTTCACCCCTGAACGATATCTCGAGTATAAATAAAGGTTAAATTAAAAATTAAATCTGCCTGGCTGCAGATGAAGGAATAAACAGTCCAGCTTTCTTTACATTTGGATCATTTTTATTGACAGTGGCAGCAGTAACACACACATCTTATTTTCTCTTGATATCAAACTACTGTAAACCACAACTAAAGATATCTACGATCTACAGAGCGCTGCAGGACAAGTGTGTTGAAACCACGACGGACAATAACTATTCAGAACACAAAATATTTCATCAGCAGAATCAGCAGAGCGATCGGACAGTGTGAGGGGAGAGAAACACAGTGAAGAACGCTTACTGTCAAAATCACTTTTTTGTCAAAATCAGCGAATATCTCCTCATGATCCAGTGTTTATACACAGCCTAGGCTCTGTAAACTGGTATGTAAGCAAAGGGGGCCCACCGTAGCTAGCAACATATTTACAGAGCCTAGGCTGTGTATTAATGCAAAGTCACTTCAACGCTTTCTGTGCATCTTTCATTAGCATCTTTCATTAGCATCTTTCATTAGCATCTTTCATTAGCATCTTTCATTAGCCCACATTATACAAAAGGATATCATACATATTTACACAGAGGAGGAATAACCTCTTTACAGTAGTTTTTATAGCAGATCAATCCAAGCCAATCTGACAGGAGATTCATATATACACATTATATATATCTTCGTTCTGTTCTTTCTATTTGTTTCATTTAAGTTTTGTTTATCATTCCTTGTTTTGAGCGATAATCTTGTATCTGCTGCTATTTACTTCAACTTTTCATGAATTGCTCGCGATTTAGATCATTAAAAGGTGCCACGAGGAACTTTTAAATATTTCTGAAACAGTCTAATTTTTCCCCTGATGATCATAAATAACATGTAACAGCAAACGAGACCATTAGTGCAAAGATTGCTATTTTTATATAGTTTTTCTTAATGCCTTTGTCATGGGGTATACGCTCACCCAGGAACAACAGCTGGCGTAGTAAAAACACTACCGCTTTTGTCCAAAGGGGGGCGCTAGAATTAACACACACTGAAAGTTCCTCGGAGCATCTTTAAGGCAGCAAGAAACAGCATGGCTCTTAAAAAAAAACATCAACATTGCCTGGTTTTCAGTGAGGAGTACAGTTCCGTTTCAACTGAAAAACAAATGTATGGTCTTTCAAATCTGTCTTCTCTTTGTCTTACTGTGAGAAACTTAGGTTGCGTTCCGAATCGCATACTTTCTACTATATAGTATGTAGAAAAAAGATTTAGGATGTCCCGATTCTTGTGGCCAGATTTAGGATGGTTAGAAGTACCCGGATGTCCTACTTCATGCGGCCAAGATTGTTAGTGTTGAAAAGTGCATCCTATTTGGGCGATTCTGACCCACAATCCAGTGCGCACGTGAAGTGACGTAACATCGACGAAGCCTCCATATGAAAACAAACGGGGATGCGACGGATATAAAAGCAAGAGGCAAGATCAAGGCGCAATGTAATGATGAAATAAGAGAGAAAAGTATGTCCCAATAGTATGCCTACTGCATCCTAACTAGATTATTTTTATCGTCAGATGTAGTATGTAGAATAGAAAAAAGAAAGAGTATGCGATTCGGAACGCAACCTTACTCTAACATCTTCACTTCAAGATCAGAAATAAACGAACATTTGAGAAAGAAATGGCACAGTGGCAGGGAACCATTTTAACTTAAAAACATTAAACAGTTTAAAAACTTAAACTAAACGAGGACATGGTTCCTTACATCACGAGGTTTAAAGTAACAGAAAGGAAATAAACATGAAAAGTTTAAAGTGTGTGTGTGTGTGTGTGTGTGTGTGTGTGTGTGTGTGTGTGTGTGTGGCGGGCCCGCTCCGTCTGAATTACACCGTTCTAAGTAGTCACTACTAAATACTTCATACTTATTTATTTTACTCTGATAGTTTTAATTGGTGTTTGTTAGTTATCTATCAGTTTTAGGGAAACTTAAAGGTGCTACGAGGAACTTTTAAATATTTCTGAAACAGTCTAATTTTTCCACTGATGATCATAAATTACATGTAACAGCAAAACGAGACCATCAGTGCAAAGAATGCTGTTTTTATATAGTTTTTCTTAATGCCTTTGTCATGGGTATACGCTCACCCAGGAACAACAGCTGGTGTGGTAAAAACACTACTGCTTTTAGTCCAAATATTTTTTAGGGTTCACAAATTCAAAACACTTTTCAAAATGCACAATTTAATTTTTTTTTTCATATCCAAACTTTTATGGAGAAAAACACTTATTATTATTTTTATAAGATTCTTTTTTGGTCTTTTTTTTGCTTTATTAGACAGTGTGTAGAGACAGAGTTGAAATGTGTCAGAGAGGGGAATGACATGCAGAGAACGAGCCGGGCTGGATTCTAACCCGGGTCTGCTGTGAAGAGGACTGAGACTCTATGGGTGAGGGTTAGTGCCGTCTGACTTTTTATTTTCTGCTTAACATTTACCTTTAGTTTTAAACAATGTCCTTAGAAACCTGTAAAGTAGAGTACGCCATGTTAGTTGTTTGTTTTATTATAACTTTTTTTTGTGTGTGTGTGTGTATGTATGTATGTTCTCAAGTATTAAAAAAAAAAATTAGGGAAAATCCAACCTCCTTACATGATTAAGAAATATATTATTTTAGACATTTTCAGATAAAGTGAAGAGAATTAAACATTGCAGTGTTCGATCAGGTAAAAATCAGGAGAATCAATAACCGTTACTATGACATCCAGATAAATAAATTCACTAAAGTAACATTGAAGAAAAAAAAATCTAAAATTCAATAATATATAAATAAACGTTTGTGCAACAGATAGACCTTCATTGAACCTGTTTAAAGTGAAGTGACGTGTGGACATCTGTGTGTGTGTGTGTGTGTGTGTGTGCATCCCTGTTTGTGTGTGTGAGTGTGTGTGCGTGTGTGTGTGTGTGCGTGTGTGTGTGTGTGTGTGTGTGTGTGTGTATGCGCGTGTGTGTGTGTGTGTGTGTGTGTGTGTGTGCACGTGTCCCAGTGTGTGCGCGCGTCAAGTTGTCCTGTGTTGCGGAGATAACACCAGTGTGCATTCATAACAGACGGTTTATGTAACTTTTTACAGCCTTAATTTTCCTTCAAAGGTGCCTTCATTCTTAATTTGTTTAGTTGTGTGTGTATGTTCTAGAAAATTAAATAAAAAAAATTAAAATATAGTATTTAAAAAAAAAAAAAAATTAAAGAACGTATAAGAAAAAAATATAAATAAAATAAAAAATTAAATTAAATTTAAGAAAATAAAAGAAAAATAATTACAATTAAATTAAAATTAAAAGGGAAAATAACAGAAAAAAATTAAATTAAATAAAAGGCTCCTCCATTGACCTGCAGCTGCTTGCGATGCAAAGAGTTCATGAAGATTTTTTTCCAGGTGACGTCACTGAATCGTGATCTGTGTTTTTTATATTACCATGCAATGCATCCTGGGAGATGAGCAAACAAACAGCCAATGAGCTGTGAGACGGAGGGTCATGTGGTACATTCACTTCCTGTATGCAGTGGCCAATCACGTGGCTTCCAGTTTAAGCTCCTCCCCTCGTCAGACGTCGTCGAATATTCGGCTCCGAGACGACGACATGGATAAGTAACGTCCTCCTGCATGTCTGAGAGCAACACAGAACGCACAAATGAATACCACACATCGAGATCAATTAAGGTGTGTGTGTGTGTGTGTGTGTGTGTGTGTGTGTGTGTGTGTGTGTGTGTGTGTGTGTGTGTGTGTGTGTGTGTGTGTGTGTGTGTGTGTGTGTGTGTGTGTGACCCTCATGTACAATGAGTCAAACAAATGCAAAGCAAAAACAACAATACATACACAATATACAATGCAAATAAATCAGAAATACAACATCTGTCTCTCTTCTTTCATCTCTATCTGAATTTTCAACTATCAATACGTAAGGGTTAATGCCCGACGAGGTGTCCAGGTATCAGGAGTTAATGGACACCGTGGAGGCGAGAACTGTCCGACGCGCAGCGGAGGACAGTTGCCTTCACGAAGTCCATTAATCCCTGATACCTGGACACCTCGAAGGGCATTAACCCGCTTATACCATAGTCTCCTACTAATACAAATAATAATTAGACCAATCAGTTATATTTTCATGCCTTTTTGCGATCAAATTAGATTTTTTTTGAACGAAACTAGATTTGTTTCGAACGAATAACAACTTGTTTCCACAGCAACGCCCGAGACCCCGTATAATAACTGGAATACCCATTGCAAACCCATAAGGTTCTTATGTAATGAAAACGTAGTTCAGTACTCCAGTCAATAGGAACAACCAAGGATACGACCTGGCAACGACATAATTTGGCTTTAACGGTGCGTTCAAATTGTACTGGGAAGTCGGACCGGGGATAATACGAGCAACGGGAGACTGCGGCAGCTGTTAGCCACAGACCTACTGTTATGCTAGCAATATACAAAGTCAAAAAACATTGCGCACGCTGTACAAACAGTAAATGTAATCACCCAACATGTTTAACAACAGTTCCACCGAGCTAACAATGCATTTCCCCCAAAATAAATAACGCATTTCACGGAGAATGTGATTGGCGAACATGTGTATTACGGGCTACAGCCTGAAGTTACGTGAGGCAGTGACTGACTGACAGCAGTAGCCTATGTCCAGATAGACAGTGAAGCCGGTCTTTGGTGGCTAAACACATGTAAACTCAGTTACAAACCTTTTGTCAAATTAAACAGGGGTCTTACTCACCTTTTTAACGAGATAACCATTGACGTTTAACCAGAGGACATTAAGTTTAGCCACTTTATTGTACTACTATCGTTACTACAGCTCTTGTGTTACGACTCGAGCGCCATCCTGTGGTGTCCAGAGGCTATTGCACGGCAGGATATTTTAGGCTTAAATCCCAAATCCCTTATCAACACAGTTTAATCAGCGGCGAGCCGGCGACGCAGTGGACAGAATGTAAACAGTTCCATAGGTGTCCATACATCAGAAGTTAATCCACACCCATGGAATGTACTCCAGCCAATCAGAATAGAGTATTCACACAGACTATGGTATAAAAAAGGTTAAAACAACTAAAAACTAACCTTAACAAAAGTGAATAATAATGTTTACCTTCCAGACCCTGTGTCATTCATCAGAGGAAAAATGAGACTGTTTCAGAAAGATTTAAAAGTTCCTTGTAGCGGTTTTTTTCTTAATTTCTTTTTTCCGTCTCTCTCTCTCTCTCTCTCTCTCTAATAATCTAAATTTAAAAAAAATATCTTAAAAAAGAAAAAAAATC
>NW_027648335.1:372904-375404 GCF_949987685.1 Ammodytes marinus
TGGTGGGAGATGGCTGAGTCCATGTGGATCAGACCCAGGAAGTTGAGGCACAGAGGAGGAGTCAGCCGACAGAACAACCTGCACAGGACAGGTACAATACTCTGTGTTATCACCGTCATATTCAACTTTACTTGTCCTGGAAAGTTGTTTTGCAGCAAAAAAACTCAGAAACACTGTTGATTTTAATAGGAGATGGGACTCATCTTTATTTAATAGATATGTTTATAAAGTTTCATAATATTGATATTGTGTGATAAGCATCGAGATATTGTCTGTGTTTCCTGGTTTCATTAAGTTCTTGTTCTTTGATTTATTCAGTCCGTTAATGGGAGGGTTTTTAATCTGGTTATTTTTGTATTGTTGTATTGTTCTATTTAATTTGGGAAAAAATGGATGCATGTTGTTGGCAATTGTGGTTTTGTTTTTTGTTGTTGACGTTTTCCAATAAAAAAGAAAACACAAAAAGAAGAGAATAAGACATTTGAAAAAAAACTAAAAGAACACACCCTGAAGTGTGTGTGTGTGTGTGCATACACATTTATTAAAAAAGTATTTTTTACTGTGGTAACGTGCTGTGCATTACATGCCACTGAACTGCGTTTGTGTGTGTGTGTGTGTGTGAGTGAGTCTCTGTGTGTGTCTGTCCCTCTGTCTGTCTGTCTGTCTGTCTTACATGCCACTGAACTGCAGGCTGTAAGCGTCTGTCTGGTGATGCGAGGCGAAGTAGTAATAGTTGAAGACTCTGATGCGGAACACGGTGGAGTAAACACACGTGCACAGGAAGAATATAGTGATGAAGCACGCCATCTGGTGGAGAGGGGAGGGAGTGCACAATGATACATTAAAGGTGCAGTGTGTAATATGACATCATCAAGAAAGTTCTACAAAGTTCTAGAATGCAACGCTCCCTGGGTAACCCCACCCCTTTAGAATAATAACAGAAGCTACAGTGGCCTTCAAGGACAAGAACAATTCTAAATTTTAAACAATGCACCTGATGACATTCCAACTATGACACTTTCAAGATGGCGGCACTAGGCCTTGGTCCAAAATATGCAGAAATATATACATGCATTAACACACAAACAAATATTTTATTTTTTTAAATCAACAAAAAACAAAATGTGGAAATGTAAAAAAATCTAAAATAGTAAAAAAAAAAAATATTCAATTTCTTGTAAAAATAACAAACAACATTTTTTTTTAATCCATTCACCTGCAGTGTATCGAGTCACACGCACACACTCATTTACACCTCCACCCCCTCCACACACACACACACACACTCTCACTCACACACACACACACACACACTTTCTCTCTCACTCACTCACTCACACTCTCTCACACACACACACTTTCTCACACACACACACACACACACTTTCTCTCTCACACACTCTCTCTCTCTCTCTCTCCTCACCTCGATGTACAGGTAGTTGTAATCTCGTTCGGCCAGTTGTATGAACACAGCGAACAGAGAGAGGACGGGTCGCGTGCTGAAGAAGGTGCATTCAGACCAGACCACGGCCACGCTGAAGAGGCTCAGAACCACAGAGAGCAGCCGGTAGGACCAACGCTTCAACAGGCACTCCCAGTACCACTCTGGAAATACACACATGACATTTATCATGAAAAGGGACAGAGCTTTAACTGTGGTAGCTTCTAAAACTTTTCAGTTTGTGTTGATTATAGCGCCCCCCCTTTGGACAAAAGCGGTAGTGTTTTTTACCACGCCAGCTGTTGTTCCTGAGTGAGGGTATACCCATGACAAAGACATTAAGAAAAACTATATAAAAATAGCATTCTTTGCACTGATGGTCTCGTTTTGCTGTTACATGTCATTCATGATCATCAGAGGAAAAATGTGACTGTTTCAGAAATATTTAAAAGTTCCTCGTAGACACTTACTATATGTCATCTGTTATATTTAAAAAACAGCACGTTCTATGCAGCTCTAAAATAAAGTTATTATTATTATTTGAACTGATTATACACTAGCGTTTTTTGTGGCTTTTTTTGGGCGGCAAGAATGGGACAAAAAAACGACTTTAAAAACCGGCCTGAAAGTCTGTGTGTACACGTTTCTTTTGCACACAAACACACCCACACACAGACACACACACACACGTAACCCACCCACAGTCGGCGTGTAGACGTATCTGCTGAGCCAGCTGGCGGGCTCTGAGGAGGGAAAGCTGTGGACGAACTGGTGAGTTAAGCTGGTCTCATTCTTGGCCACGTCCTCCAGGTGGACGGCCGTCTGCAGCAGCATCTGCCACTGCACACGAGTCCTGTTGTGTCTCTGCACCGCGTAGATCACCTGACGAACACAGGTAAGGAAAGACACACACACACACACACACACACACACACACACACACACACACACACACACACACACACACACACAGGTAAGGTAAGTCACACACACAGAAGCACAGGTAAGGTAAGTCACACAGAAGCACAGGTAAGGTAAGTCACACACACAGAAACACAG
>NW_027648335.1:382904-387904 GCF_949987685.1 Ammodytes marinus
GTTAAGCAGAAAATAAAAAGTCAACGAGGTGTCATGTAGGTCCCTTCAGTACTGTTATATAGTCCAGGAAAGGCTGACATATCTGTTTAAACTTCTCTGCTTTCCCTGAAATCTCATAACAGATTTTCTCCATATATAAAGTACTAGAGAACTCCATGAGCCACATGTGTCAATAGAAAGGTGCTTTTAAGGTGAGATACAGCAGGTCAAAACAGGTTTTTCAAGCGCTGCAGAGATTCAAATTCCCACATAATTAGTTAGATGTTTCCACAGTTACATACCCATTCAAACATTTCTGAAGAAAATGGTAAAAAACTAAAAATACTTGTTTTAATGTCAGAAATCAACTGGCAAAGTTTCACAAGGATGTATAGGCTATAAGTAAATAATGTGTTTGGCTTTGTTCAGGTTTATTTCTACAGGTAAATCCCATTGAGACCGAAGACTCTTTTACAAGGGAGACCTGTTTTCCTTTCCCACGTTACCATTCACACACACATTCATACACCGATAGCAGCAGGCTAACTATCGACATTCACACGAGGCAAGGTGGGTGAAGTGTCTTGCCCAAGGACACAACAACCATGACACAGGTGGCAGGGCGGGGATCGAACCACCAACCCTTTGATCATCGGCCGACCCGCTCTACCACCTGAGACACAGTCGCCCCTTAAACTTGTGAACTGGCAGTGACTTGGTTGGGAGGGATTATTTTTGGGTATTTTGATGTTTTTTTATTTTTATTTATTGTTTGTTTTGAAGTGGCAGAAGTTGTTTTTCGTCTATTCTTTTCATTTCAACTGTATGTAACAAAATAACAACCTGGCACTTTGTAACACCATAAAACCAAATAAAAGGATTTTAATTTAAAAAAGAATGTTTCGGGGCGCCCTTAGCTCATTTGGTAGGGCGGCGTCCCCCCAGCAGCGGACCCGGGTTCGATTCCAGCCCGCGGTCGTTCTCTGCATGTCACTCCCCTCTCTGCCCCATTTCAACTCTGTCTCTACACTATCAATAAAGCATAAAAATGCCAAAAAAAATATCTTAAAAAAAAATAATAATAATAAAAATAATGTTTAACCCTTTGCACCAGCAGTGTTTGAGTGGACTTAAGACTTTCTAACGATCTAATGGAAAGTTGTAGCGTGTACCTAATCAATGAATCTATACATTTTACTTGCAACCAGTGTGTACAAATTATTCCATTTTATTGTCTTATTTTGAAAACTATCTATCATGTTTTCTATAATAATTTATGTCCGTTACATTTAAATGCAGAGACAATTGTCCATTAGTCTAGTTATGTGTTCAAAAATGTAAATAAACCATCAGGACAACAACCTGCTATTCTGTACTGTGCTTGCTTATCTTTTTGTCCCGAATTTAAAAAATCCAAACTAAATAAATCAATACAGAGGGTTTGGTCTTTAATTTCATAGTACAACAACTCTTTCTATAACGCAAACCCTTCAGTAGCTTCATCAGAACATTGTAAACATGTTTCATCAGCTCCCATCTAGCCGAGGCGACTCCCGGAAATAATTTGATTTAATAATTTAATTCTAAGCTTTTCTTTAATTTAAATACGTCACAGAAACAGTTCCTCCAGTTAAAATACAAACTGAGACACACATTGAAACAGTCTCGCGGCTTTCACACACATTAACCAGCTCGTTAACGCCTTTTATAAAGATTATTACATTAACATTGCATCTGTTTTTGGTCGAAAAACACGCCAAATATAATACTAGGTTAGCATTGGAGCTAACAGCAGCTAGGCTACACAACAGTGAATAACCCACTTATTCTTACCGTGACTGGAGTGTTCTCAGATGATAACTCCTGCGCATGCGCCGAGCCTCTCTGCCGCTCTCTGATTATTGGTTATAAATCGATTATTATTCCGAGGCGTTTGTCATAAAAATGAAAAAATAAATAAAGCATCTGTTAGCGACCAAGACGTCTGGGTCTGTCACTCACATCCGGGTGTTCTGCTGCTGGGTGGGAGGGGACGGTGACGTCATCGCATCGGCCACATCGGCTGGGCGCATGCGCAGTAGTTATCATGGATGGATGATACAGTAAATGGATGGATTTTATTCTCGGACTGTTGTAGAGATACGTGTTTCTCACAGGACAGACTGATTAAATAAATGAGTTAAAAATGATATCAACCTCAAACATCTTCTAGGCCTACAATATACACAGTAAAGGTGCTAAGAGGAACTTTTAAATATTTCTGAAACAGTCTCATTTGACCTCTGATGATCATAAACAGCAAACGAGACCATCAGTGCAGAGAATGCTATTTTTTTTGCTTTTTCAAACACAGGCCATAGTCTACCATTCACACACACTAAGGAGATTGATTTTTATTATTATTAACATTATCAACCAGCTGTTATTTATACTATAATAGGCAACGTATCATGATTAATTGAGAGAAACCATCAGACATACACATAGATAGTATATAAAACACATACAGCACCCCCATATAGCTGGAATAGCCTATTTCATCACCACATCTTGCAAATCAACTGTGTGATTGGCAGATGAATTGTCCAATAATTGACTATTTGGGTTTCACTTCTTAATTTAATAAACAATAAAACTCTTGTAAAGGTGAATAATTTGTTAAATCTGCAGTGTGTAGAATTTAGGGTTTTATTTCCTAGCAGATTTTGTAGAACGTGATTATAATATCCATAAGTACATTTAATTTAGTGCATAATAGCTGAAAAAAATGTTTTGAATTATTATTTTTTCCCTTAGAAAGGGTCTCATATATGTCCATATTTCTGCATATTTTGGACCAAGGCCTAGTGCCGCCATCTTGAAAGTGTCATAGTTGGAATGTCATCAGGTGCATTGTTTAAAATTTAGAATTGTTCTTGTCCTTGAAGGCCACTGTAGCTTCTGTTATTATTCTAAAGGGGTGGGGTTACCCAGGGAGCGTTGCATTCTAGAACTTTGTAGAACTTTCTTGATGATGTCATATTACACACTGCACCTTTAAAATAACTTTGACTCAGACACTCGATGTTAAAATGAAGCGGATTCGTTTTATTTATCGTTACCTTGTTTCCAGGCAACAAACAAAAAGCAACTTTTACAAAATAAACAAAATTATTTAAATGATTTTATGGCACAATAAAACTTTACAGTAAATACAAAATGAGTCGAGGCCGTTTGACAGACAGAGAGAAAGACGGGAGAAAAATATGTTTCCTGGGGGGGTGGGATCCCTAAACGTTAAAGGTGGAGTCAGTGATTCTGGAGAACGCTTGTTGTCAAAATCACTTTGTCAAAATCAGTGAATATCTCCTCATGATCCACTGCCTGTCTAGCCAGGCAGCGCCTGCTTAGGTTGGCAGATCCAGAGTGGCACTGGGCAGATCCAATAGTTTTAAACTTCAAGAGACACCCGCCTTCAAGTGAGTTAACGTTTGTCAAATTGAGCGATTCCAGACCTTCTGTACAAATGAAATGAAGTACGATGGTCTGGTAGGACCAGGCTACTACCTGTCTGTATTCTTACTGGTATTCTTACACAGTTAAGACTCAGTAAACTGGTAAGTAAACAAAGGGGGCCACCATAGCCAGCAACATGCCCGTTTACAGAGCTTAGGTTGAGTATTAACACTAGATTTTTTTCAGCGCACACACAGTACAGACAGGTAGCGGATCATGAGGAGATATTCACTGATTTTGACAACAATCGTTCTCCAAAATCACTGCTACACCTTTACAGGTAGATGTTGGAGGTTAGCAGGTGGATGTTGGAGGTTAGCTGGCTGGATTCTTGGCCATAAACACGGTGTTGTTGAATCCTTCTCTGTTCCGGGCGATTTCCACAGCAAAGAACTGAACTCTGGTGGCTGGGAATGGAAGAAAAATACAGACATTATTCAATTAAATACAAATCACTTTATTCGTCCCTTAGGGGCAATTTAACAGACCCAATCAACAAACATAGACATCACACTCAGACACATTACACAACCAAGCAGCATTTTCAAGTAATAATTTCTTCAGTGCTTCAATTGTAAAGTGCATTTCAGTATTTAGTTCAGCTGAACATGTTCATCCAGTTGATGCATATTGCTCATATTGTAAATTACTGTTCATCACATTGCACATTTATTTATTTTAAATATTGTTTATCTTCATCTTATTCTACTTAATTGTATTGTTCCTATTGCACCATGTGTGTGTGTGTGTGTGTGTGTGTGTGTGTGTGTGTGTGTGTGTGTGTGTTCTCTCCATGTCATTCCCCTCTCTGCCTCATTTCATCTCTGTCTCTGTGCACTCTCAATAAACCCTTGAAAACGGCAAAAAATAAACGTTAACATTTCTTTTTTTTTTAAAGATTTCTTTTTGACATTTTTATGCTTTATTGATAGTGTAGAGACATAGTTGAAATGGGGCAGAGAGGGGAGTGACATGCAGAGAACGACCGCGGGCTGGAATCGAACGCGGGTCCGCTGCTGGCCGAGGCCCATGGGGGGGGGGGACGCCCTACCAACTGAGCTAAGGGCGCCCCTACGTTAACATTTTTTAAATAATAATAATATTTGACTGTTTCCTAATCTTACAGAATATGGTGTTCTCCTCGGTGTAGTCTCTCTCACAGTCCAGGCGCAGCAGAGTTCCGTAGTTAAAGTCTTCAACCAAACCTTCAAACTGGTTACAGAACACACGCCACGTCTGAAACACACACAGCAGGTCAATGTACTGAGAACGCACACGCGCTCTCTCTCTCTCACATACACACACACACACACACACTCTCTCTCTCTCTCTCTCTCTGTCTCGCACTCTTTCAAACACACACACACAAAGAAGGACTACAGAAATAAAACATAAAATAAAACGAACTAACTACTCTGCTAGGGTTTTATTTTGATAGGGCTCTTTAAACAGAGTAAGATGGATTGGTTACTAGCATCACACACACACACACACACACACACACACACACACACACACACACACAC
>NW_027648335.1:390404-392904 GCF_949987685.1 Ammodytes marinus
TGGGTTGATAAATCTCGATATAATGTAATTAAACATTTCCTATCCACCTGATATTAAAGGTTATTATGAAAAACTATCATTTCAGCGATGACATACAGGTGACGTCAGTATCCGTGTTTACGTGCACGAAACACGTTGTACCTAGACAGTCGTTTAGCATTAGCACAGTTAGCCCCCTTTGTTGTGCTGTAAATAGTTAAGCTTTAATTGTACTTCCGCCTCACACTTGTAACTAATTCTTCACTGACGCTGTTCGCGGTTTAAAAGCCTCAAAATAAAATGTCAACACGGAAGATTTAACACGTGTAAACTCACCAGGGCGGACAGCATTTCATCCGACGCCATTTTTACTGACTAAAGAAAGATCAACAGCAGCTCAAGAGGAATCACTGCAGTGATGTACGCATGCGCAATGTCGGCTTTGGTTTTTCTACCAAAGACGAAAGCAGGAAAATTTCGTTTATTTTGCCAATAAAGAAAAGAGTCTGAATTATGTTTATTACCGAGTAAATTCACACCGAAAAAGATCATAATAGCCTAATAAATACAGAATTAAAAAAAATGTGAACGCTAAAGCTGAAAAAGGCTGAATGGGTTTTAACAGTCAGTTGAACGATGTTGAATTGTGGGCTTCCAATTTTTGAATGAAAATTAAAAATGTATTTGTTTCTGACTGATAATATGGAAAGTTAAGACATCTTAATCATCATAAATTAAGTCTAGAAAAGGTGACGCTAGACTGCAGAGCTGGAATTTGAATTTTTTTGTAACATGACTTTGTAGTTGTTTTAGCTCTTTAATTTTATTTTTGTTTGTCTTTTTTTTTCTTTTACTTTTTTTCTTTACCTTATTGTATTTTAATGTCAGGTGGACATCCTTCATAAGCCCTTCGGGGTTTCTTTTGTCCCACCCGTGCATTTATGTATGTTTATGCGCATCTTCTTGCCATTTTAATCTTGTTTATCTGCACAAATAAAACTAAACTAAACTAATAGCCTTAGAATGAAGGCTATAGGCTAAATAGGCGACATGAATGGGATTTGAATTATTAGGCCTATGAATATAAAACACTTATTACTCCGTTGCCCTCCATTTTTTTAATGAAATTGTTATACTTCTTGATTTATTTTATTTTTTATTATTATTATTTTCCCACTTTTTTTGAAAATAAACAAACACGCAATAAAAAATAAATAAAAAATAAATAAAGAATAAAATAAAATGCTCAAAGATATCAGCCACTTACTTCTTACTTTCTGAGATATTTTCTTCAAAACCATAAAATAATTTGCACGATTTATTGTAATGTTAAATAGCCTAATACATAGACGTAGGGCTGTAACATGGATAGTATATAAAACAGGCTATGAACACTGCCCTCTGTCTGATGATGCCTTACACTGCAGGAGCTTCCTCCTCCTGCCAGCCACATCCCAAAACACGCGCGCACACACACACACACACACACACACACACACACACACACACACACACACACACACACACACACACACACACACACACACACACACACACACACACACACACACCGTCTCTCTAGCACACACACACACACACACACACACACCCTCTTAGTGCGGCGCGTCACCATCTCCCCCTGTTCTCTGATTTATTCTTCGCTGTGTGAAGGTAAGACGCCATTTATAATTACCAACATTATACGTTTATTCTTCTGGTATTATAACGGTCTCCGGGTGGTTCTCTTAGGGCGCACTTGTCTTATTTCTATCCGCGTTTAGGTGTCTCGTTTCCCGCAGGCCAAACAACCAGTAGCCGCCTCCTAATGTCGGAGCATCGCCTCAGACATGAACCCATGTTTATTTCATGCGATATGGGCAAGAGAATGACGTTTAAAAGACCGGTGAAGACGCTACTGTCTGTATTTCTATTCCAAATCATTTCATATAGATCCATAGACACATAGATGAGGTTTTTGGTGACAGGCTGTAAATAACAAACGCTGTTTTTAGGTTAAATTTGTCTTAAGAAATCGGGAAATACTGAAAAAAATGCTCAAAATCACCTCTATGGAACCAATTCGAAGTGTTATTATCAATATTATACCGTTTATAGTGATATAATATGTAGAACAAGCGTAACAAGAGATGGGACGAGCGCTTGTTTAGCATTTTTTTGCCAGGCTGCAGCTAAATAATTAATCTATTAGCCGTTTAGTCGATGCTTATGGAGGATGTTTCTCAGAACCCAAAATCACTTAACTCAAAGATACTCAGTTTATTATCGTGAAAAATGAATGAAAACCAGTAAATAATCATGTTTTTAGCGAATGGAACTAGTGCAAATTTAAATTTTTGCCTAAAAAAAATAACTAAAATAGTCAATAAATGGTCATTAATATATTTAATAAACGTTGTTATGTCCCTCTAGTTGTTTCTTATTAAAATATGATTCATATTCTACCAAAATCATGAGTTTTAAACAAATAATTTACAATAATATGATGTATTTTTGCTCTCCA